>NC_054712.1:22877593-23007593 GCF_016097555.1 Gigantopelta aegis
CACCAAGGTGGTTCGATCCTGTGACGCAAGCACCTCAAACGAGCACTTAACCGACAGGTAAATCCCGCCTCACAAAAAATAAATGCTATTTGATAATATCAGAGTATAGTGCCAGGTAACAGCCAAACAAACGATATTTGATAGCATCAGAGTATATATTATGATAGTGCAACTTCCATTGAGGAGATTCAAACCAGAAAACTCCCTTATAAAAGTCCAGTGCTTTACCAAGTCAATTTATAAAGTCGATCAGTAGGAGAACCTTACTGGACTTGTAACTGTCAAAGTAATAAAAACAATTATATGTGGTGATTGTCAGTCCAAGAGAAATTTAAAAATATCACAGTAACCTTTAAAGGCATATTGTCACAGACCACTGACCTATTTAATGGTCTAACAAAGTATTACCTGAACAAATATAATTTGATTCATACCTAAATGTACTTTATTCAACCATCTTCCAAACCACCATACTCCATTTATTAACGATATTTTGTAAAAATAATTGAATTATGGCAATGGTCCATAATTCAAAAACTAAAATTGCTGAGAGGGATGACATGGATTTCACTCCATCATGGTTCATTTAAGGTGATGCGATAGCTAGATTTGGTTTTCAACCATTAATGTAATTTTTATTTATTATCCATTTTTAGAGAAAAAAGGTCCTTAAATCTGTGACAGTATGCCTTTAAGATACAAAATTACTTGGCCATTGTTACAGCACAATTTGTTTTTTGTATTATTATTATTTTTTTTATTTTTTTTATTCATGCAATATTGTTTACTGCAAACCACCAGCTCTTCCATCCATAAATGTGCAGTGTTTATTAAGTCAAATACGGTAATGTTACTAACAGGTCGACCAACTTCATCATTTTGCTGTCAGCCGCATTAAAAACATGGAGAGTATTTTAGCAAATTAATGTTTGGAATGACAACATGCGTGTGATGAGGTTCACCATCAGTTTACTTTTTCTCAAAACAAAACTGGACCCTCTCGTCTGGCGAAATCGTAGCTCCTTTCCAATCAATGAGTCTTAATTATGAACCATTTGTGAGACCAACCCTGCATGTCAATGGTATATTACTTTCTGTATAATTCCCTCACTGAGGTTATATTTTTATATAAAGATTATCAAATTATGGGCCAGTTATAGAAGGTACTTCAACAAATTGCGTTTAATTCACAAGCCAAATGTGAAATGTTTGGAGAGACGGCAAATAATCTATGTGAATTAAAATTGTTAATAATTTTCCTATTTTCATTATTTGTTCAGACACTGCAAATAATGCCATGTTTTCTAGACCCAGATAATCTGTCCAAAATTGAACATCTATTATAATGATGCCAATCAATTTCTTGTAAGTTCATGACAATCCTCATGGATTTTTTTTTCGTAATAACACATATAGTAAAGGATCCTTTCTTCATCAAGCCAATTGTAAATTAAATTATTACATGTCTGACATCTTCGATTCCAATTTGAATAGACTGGTTTTTGGAGACGTCTACAGGACGTCTATTACTTGAACATATTAATCCGACAAGAATGAAATGATAAATTGGCTCTACTTAAAGACTGAATAACATTTAGAAATGCAATCATTTATTTAATATGCATACATGAATAGTCTAAATGTAAGTTGATGGTTGTTATTTATGAACCAATGAAGGGTGAATATGTATGATAGTACTAACATTGTGGGCAGGATCGATACACATATTTACAAAACAGACTTAACTGCAACATTTGATTAAAAAAACATCCACTAGCCATCGGCTATGGCAATAGTAGTTATTTACTAGCCCAACATTGAATATCACTAGCCATGGGAGCGGGGCTACCATAATCTAGAAGTCGTGAATACCATACATGTATAGGATGTAGAGAATTGAAATAAGATTAATAAAAATATACAATAACCAGCCTCTGTGGTGTAGTGGTTAAGCCATTGACATAAAGCTGGTAGGTACTGGGTTCACACCCCGCTACCAGATCCCACCCAAAGCCAGTTCAATGACTCAATGGGTAGTGGTGAATAGGGGTAACTTCGGACTTTGGTAACTTCGGCCTGGTAACTTCGGACCCGAGTAATCTCGGCCCCAGGTAATCTTGGACGCCATCGGCTTAGTTAAGAGGAATTCCGATGACATTTTTCTACTGGTCTCGACGGCACAGTGCCTAAGCAAACGTCGGTCTTACAAGGATGACAGGTACAGGGTTCGCATCCTGGTACCGACTCCAGCCCAGCGTGAGTTCTTAAGGGCACAACGGGTAGATGTAAGGCCACTACACCCTCCTTTTTTCTCATTAATACTCTCAATAACATATATCTACTAACAATTAACCACTGAGGTGTGTGCCATAACAAGTGTGCTTGAACCTTAATTGAATATAAGCACGAAAATAGTTGAAATGAAATGTTTTTTTCATTTTATGGCATATGCAGTTCAAACGTTCATTTCAATACGCATATTTCTCCAAAAGTATGGGACATATACCCAGTTGCACATATATTTTATTTCTAGTAAATAAAACAAGAAGTTTCAATTTCATATATATCTTTATTTTCTAAACATTTTAAAATATTTTGTTAAGACAGTTTTTACCAGTTGTGTTTAAAATCCAGTTTAATAGTACATACTCTAGATATATCTGATGGACAATTATCATCATTCTTTACGCGTCGTGAATACAAAATATATACTAACCAACTATATATATATATATATATATATATATATATATATATATATATATATATATACACACGTATACGTATACATATATGTATATATATATATATATGTGTGTGTGTGTGTGTGTATGTGTGTGTATGTATGTATATATATATATATATATATATATATATATATATATATATTCCAAACGTAAAAGTAAAATCCTGAATAAATAAATGTTGTTTTTTTTAATTTATATGCTTACATCAATAAACTAAAACAATTTGTGATAACATCAAATATTATATAAACGATTAAGCACTATTTTTATTAATCAGTGATCTAGGCATACAGTTTCTAAAAGTAAACTGAAAGTTCACAGTTGTCAGAGAATTGTAGACCACATGTCTCATTCTACTGGACGGGTCCATTTAATTTGGAACATGAACGTAGAAGCTGCAGCGCACTATGTGAGCCTTCCACATATTCTCCCCAGTACTTAAAGATTTTTCTTTGAAGATCCCGGTATTTTTTTTCTTGGTGACGTTTCTGTTTTGACTCGCTCACCAATCGAACTTGAAGGGTACCAAGCAGGGTAATCAGCATATAAAATGGCATATGTGGGTGACCACGTTTATTTTGTCTGTTGTGCCACCCTTCAATATCATTATTTGTATGGATACTGAGTCCGTAGACGCTCCAAGATGATGGTGGCCAAACAGCGCTCGTGATCCAGGTATTGCCGACATATTCAAACAGGGCTTTTAGATTACAGTTCACATACACTAAATGGCCTCTCAATGCATTTTCACCAATGGCTAAATTGGGATTGTTTGATAGGTATTAAAATGCTTATATGCCGAGGATTCAAACATGCTTAATGTGGGCATAACATCTGATTAAAATCAGGAACACCTACCAAATCAAACCATATTAAGAAGGGGACGGGGTATGAGCAGAATAAATGTTTAAAAGTTAATAAACAAAATACAGACAACAAAATGTACAATGAATATATAATAATGTTTAATTAAATAAAAAAAACTCATCTTGAAATAATAATATCAGGTTGTTTCACAACAAACTTTCATTTGCGTATAACCCAGATATAAGTTGCTTTCATTAATACAGAGGCCGAGATTACCGGTCCGAAAGTACCTGGGGCCGAGATTACTCGGGTCCGAAGTTACCAGGCCGAAGTTACCAAAGTCCGAAGTTACCACGTTCGGTGAAAGGCACCTACACTTACTTCTTTCTCACTAACCACTAATCATTAACCTTCTGTCCTGGTAGCTGAGGTGTACCCTTGCGCATGCTGTAACCTCACCGTGGTGCAGGGGTGTAATATTATCTTTGAGAATGGCCAATACAGCACAAACACAAATCCCCTTGTTTTTTCAAGATACAATTGAAATTTTGAGTAAAAGTCAGTATCTATCTGTGATATTTGTATTTTTGCACAGTTCTTTACATTGTTTTTATTTAAATCTTGAATTTTTATATTGATAGAACGAACTACTGCTTAGAACGAACTGATCGTAAAGTTCCATTTTATCTCCCTATACATTAATAACCAACTTGTACAAATGTGTATAATGAACTACTGCTATAACAAACTCATTATCATGGTCCCTTCTTATTTATTATATGCATACTTTACTGTAGATGTATTTTACTCTTTTTTTGGTACAGTATACACAACAATGACAGTTTATAGTGATTTTGACACTATTATTCAGTTCCAAATTCTGGTGTTTTGATATGGATTAGGGCCGATCACCAACTGACACAGACACCAGACACACATAAAGAAACACCGATTACTGAGGACCACAGTACAAGTCTGATTAAATATTTTATGAATAATGTACATAATGGTCCAAATGCTTTAATGTGTTTTTGATTTGCCATATTCATAGCCGTCTGAATTGTAGACTACGTTGTATAAGTAATTCTTTATTCTTGTGTCATTATCACCACTTATTGAGCTGTCATGTCCCATATTCAAAGGAAATGTGTTTACAATGCAGTTCACCGTAGCAAATTATTTCCATAGATGCAGAGCTTGACATATCAAATGTAGGACCTAGACACAAAGAAACACATGGTTATAATGGCCAACATCCTTCTTTTTTTTACATCAGCTTTCATTAAACAAAAAAATCATCAGAACAAATTATCTCTGACACTTCAATTAATCTAGAATAAATGTTAACAGGCGTGGCAATATGACATTTCCATGTCTAAACCCTTATTAACCCTTTTAAATTTCCACAAGAGGCTCTGTAAAGGTTGTCATCATTACCTGTGGTTGGTTGTCTTTATTGTGAAAGAGGATTTAAAATTCTTGTTGAACAAACAGGGCCCCCTCCCCCCGGAGCCAATCTGTTTGAGTTCTTGTAAAAGCAGGATGGTATTTAAACAAGAATTAAACAAGACTGGGAAAGTAAACATTTATCTTGTTATTTAAATTTTTGACACTTTCATTCAACAGGTTCAGAGGTGTTCCATTGAATTCCAAAAATAGACTGGTTATCAGGAACATGTTTACATGTTAACATATGCTTGCAAAGTACAGTTAAATACCAGTTAAGTTAAGGGAGATAAAAATGTACGTGTACATGAAACAAGGTAGAGGCGAAGCATACACATACATACACTACACACATCTCATTTGGATCTGAAAATTAAACCATGACTCCATGAAAAGTTGCACTGGTGGAAAAGTATAATAGAAAGATCCTTTACTATTTGCAAAAGAAAGACCAATTTGTTAACAGGCTGCAAATTTAGTATGATTTTGTGCTTCCACAAATTTCAGATTATGGGTTGGAAGTGTAAGATTATGAAATGGAATCTCAAGATATCTATATGACATCAATTAATTTATGATTATGGTAGAATCCTAAAACAAAATCCCCAAATATATTGGGGGAGGTGTTAAAGAATTTTTTTTTTTAAATACCATAATTTGTCTTACATATTTGTTTTAAAACAGCATGAATTTTAGAGTACATTTAGCTACATGTGCATTACTGTCCTATAAATTCCAAATAATGCTATCGGTAATTCAAACAAATTCCTTTCTACAAGCTTTTTCTAAACCTTCTACCTATACCCGTGGTTATCTCTTGAACAATTCTAACTCCAATCAAGTATTTGTTTAAAAACAGCTTACCAAGGGCATATGTCCAGAGATTATTCCAGACATTGGTGGGAAGGTACAATAAAAAGATTTCTTACTATTTGCAAAAGTAATATTGGTTAATGTTTTGTTTGAAAAAAGGCTATAACTTTTAAATTCTCTAATTTTTTAACAGCCATAATTGTCTTAAATGTGTATTTAGACATTACTATGCTGTATACCACAAATAATATGGGTAGTTAAAAATATTTCTTTCCACTCTTTCTAAACACCTACCCCATATCATTTCTAGAACATCCCCAACTCATCTCAGGTATTTGTTTGAAAACAGCTTACCAAGAGTATGCATAGAGATTACTGTCTTATAAACTGCAGACATTTTTCTTTCCCCAGCTAGAGATCTTAGACTACAGGTATGATGGAAGGCAGGCAGACAGAGAGAGACACAGAGAAAGAAAAAAGAGAGAGGGGAGGGCCTGCCATAAGTCAAAAATAAATAAACTGTGTACGAGAAGCTCAAAGGAGACACGCCACTGTTTTCCAGGGGTTTTCAGCAGTGTGGATGGTGTGATGAACTCTCTACTGGCCACAAGTGTCTTGCCACTCATCAAAACAAACATGTCAGACGCACACTTTCTGTGTCACAAATACACACTTCTGCTGTTTGCAGTTCGCAGCTGCAGCTTAAAAATGAAAACACATTAACAATCGAAAACAAACGTACCACGCTGAGAGTGTCAGACTCTTCCATGGAGGAGTGGGTGGGATGGACAAGGATTTCCAACTGAGCCATCAAGATTACAAGACCTTATGTAAGACTTGTCAAGTCTGGATGGTCTGAAGGCTCAGAAGTGAAGAGTACATGATGTATACTTAGAAAATTTGTTTCTAATTTTCATTATTATTCATACTTACCTAGTACTAGCACAACAACAATACTATACGACCCTGAGTCATAACCTACACTGCAGAATTATCTTCCCTTGCTGGATGCATAATGTACACCCAATGGGAAATGATCCTTCAACCAAATACTGAAAACACTTTGTCTACAGATATGTTTTTATTCATTAATTTCTGAACTGTTACCAACTTGTACATGTAAGTATAATATATAATGGAAAAATAAAACTGTTAAAAAATAACACTGTCCCTACAAAATGTAACTCATTCTGCTAGATTTAATTAAAAATAGCATCAAAGTCCTATTTCTGTGTATAGGGGACAATGTGGTTTTAAGATAAAACTGTAGTATTATTGAATGTTTAGGTATCGCAGCACTGAGACACGGTTGAAGATTAATTCTACACATCTGTATCCTAATCTACAGGAAGATAAAAACCATTAACAGTAAAACTGACAGATCGCAATTAGATCAGGAAACGGGCACATAAAACTAACCCGCCACCACAGGCACCAATTGGCTGTGGTGGCAAGATTTCACCACAAAAAATTTGGCAGGCATAAATTATGCTTGTCCTCCCTACCGAGAAAATAGCACTGTTGATAAAACAGACCTGCAGGAACCAGAGGAGGAAGTGGGGGTAGCGGGATGCAATCCCTCACTCGACGAAAATGTATGTTTTATTGCCCTACTTCATATAAATAAAGATACAAATCTGGCTTGCGCCCCCCACTAGAGACTGTGCCCCCTCCACTAGAGATTGTGCCCCTTCCACTAGAGATTGTGCCCCACTCAACTAGTGATTGTGCCCCACTCCACTAGAGATTGTGCCCCACTCCACTAGAGATTGTGCCCCACTCAACTAGAGATTGTGACCCCTCCACTAGAGATTGTGACCCCTCCAATACAGATTGTGCCCTACTCCACTAGAGATTGTGTCCCACTCAACTAGAGATTGTGCCCCACTCCACTAGAGATTGTGCCCCACTCCACTAGAGATTGTGCCCCACTCAACTAGAGATTGTGACCCCTCCACTAGAGATTGTGACCCCTCCACTAGAGATTGTGCCCTACTCCACTAGAGATTGTGACCCCTCCACTAGAGATTGTGACCCCTCCACTAGAGATTGTGCCCTACTCCACTAGAGATTGTGACCCCTCCACTAGAGATTGTGCTGTGTCCTCCCTACTGAGAAAATAGCAGTTGATAAAACAGACCCATAAGAATGGGGGGGGGGGGGGGGGACTTGCTCCCACTCGAGAATGAAATAAAGTTTAAAATTTGGCTTGTCTCTCCCCCACCACACACACAAGATTGCCCATCCACTAGAAATTGTGCCCCGCACCCCCACCCACCCAACACACACACACTTTATATGTTATTTCTACAGACCAGTAGAAACTTGTGGAAACAGGCTGACACATCTTGTGTGTGTGTGTGTACTGACAGCAGTGTGGTGGCACTGATGGGAATAACAACAGTAATGATAACAAAGATGTTGTTTGACATTTGCAGTCACAGCGGGCTCCTGTCTTGAGTTGTGACACAAACTGGTGCAAATGAATAATGTAACTGGTGTAATCTGACAAGTTCACAAGTCACATGAAGGCTTTCCATTCAGGTGAGATTTAGCTCCATTGATAAAGCACTCTGCAGAGGTGTAAACAGGGTCACGGGATCGAAACTCCTCCGTGGACCCGGTGGGTTTTCCCTGTGTCCATGACTGGTATATCATAGACTGTGGTATGTGCTGTCCTGCCTGTGGGAAAGTACATATAAAAGATTCCTTGATGCTAATGGAAAAATGTAACAGGTTGTATATTGTAAAATAAATATAAGAACTCATAAATGTACAATCAAAGGCCATATGTGCTGCTCTTCCTGTGGTTAAGTGTATATAAAATATTTCTTGTTGCTAACAGAAAAATGTAGCGGCGGGTTTCCTTTAACAGTCTAAGACTATATCAAAATTACCAAATGTTTGATTAACACATCAGTGGGATCTAGCGGTGTCATTAAACAAAATAAACTTTAATGTTCAAAAGAAAACTGCACCATTTGTTGGTTTAATTACCGTGATCTATTATTGGAAAGCACTCAGATGAACTGAATTCGAGAAACATTATCTTATGAAATGCAGGTGGAAACTATGTAACTTCTCAGTGTTAGTGCAGATTAGGTTCAAATGTGGCATATTTCCCATTTATCCATCACTACAGGAATAGCTGGCTTTCAACAGTTCATTTGTCAAATTAATTAAAGAGAATCAGTCAATGTGTGGGGTTTTAGACCAAATAGCGGCTTTGATAATCATGATGGAGTGTACTTAAATATTCATTTCTTTGTTCATTTATTCATCTATCGACCCATTTTAATTGGTATGTAAACATAAAGGCCAAGTGATATCTTACATATAAATTTCAATGTGCATTGCAATTTTTTGATGTTATTTTGTATACTTTGTTTCCACGTGGAATGTTTAAATGCAAAATCTTTATCTTAACTGTACTAGCATCTGATTTAAGCAATGATACTTTGAGAAATTGCAAGGTGAGAAAGTTCTTGCTGACTTTCCATCCAAAAACCAATAATTCTGTTGCCTCTTACGTTTGCTATAGTAAAATTATTTCTCCCATAAATCTTAGTTCACCCTCCTTCGTAAAAACATTTTTGAAAAAATCCTAGCCCATTCTCCCTCATGAAAGCTTTTCTAAAACTGATCTTAGCCCACCTTCCCTCAAGGAAGCATTTCTGAAACAGGTCTTAGTCCACCTTCCCTCAAGGAAGCATTTCTGAAACAGGTCTTAGCCCACCTTCCCTCAAGGAAGCATTTCTGAAACAGGTCTTAGTCCACCTTCCCTCAAGGAAGCATTTCTGAAACAGGTCTTAGCCCACCTTCCCTCAAGGAAGCATTTCTGAAACAGGTCTTAGTCCACCTTCCCTCAAGGAAGCATTTCTGAAACAGGTCTTAGTCCACCCTCCCTCAAGGAAGCATTTCTGAAACAGGTCTTAGCCCACCTTTCCTCAATGAAGCATTTCTGAAACAGGTCTTAGTCCACCCTCCCTCAAGGAAGCATTTCTGAAACAGGTCTTAGCCCACCCTCCCTCAAGGAAGCATTTCTGAAACAGGTCTTAGTCCACCCTCCCTCAAGGAAGCATTTCTTAAACAGGTCTTAGCCCACCCTCCCTCAAGGAAGCATTTCTGAAACAGGTCTTAGTTCACCTTCCCTCAAGGAAGCATTTCTGAAACAGGTCTTAGCCCACCCTCCCTCAAGGAAGCATTTCTGAAACAGGTATTAGCCCACCCTCTGTCATTGAAGCATTTCTGAAACTGGTCCACTCTCTCATGAAAACATATTTGAAACAGGTCTTAATCCACCCTCTCTCATAGAAATATTTCTGAATCAGGTCTTAGACCACCCTCCCTCAAGGAAGCATTTCTGAAACAGGTCCACTCTCTCATTGAAATTTTTCTGAATCAGATATTAGCCCACCCTTACTCGTGGAAATATTTCTGAAACAGGTCCACTCTCTTATGGAAATATTTCTGAATCAGATATTCGCCCACCCAGCCTCCCTCAAAGATGCATTTATGAAACAGGCCTTAGCCCACCGTCCTTCATGGAATCATTTCTCAAACAGGCTCTAGCCCACCCTCTCTCAATGAAGCATTTTTGAAACAGGTCTTATTGCACCATTATTCATGGATTCATTTCTCAAACAGCTTTTAGCAACAGTCCTTAGTAGTCATTTTCATTACAAAAGAAGGTCATCAGATGTTCATTCTTCTTGGTGTGTGTTCTTTGAAGATGACACACCATGTTAGCTTTATCACCAACTGGCTAATAAATCTCAAAGTAATCCGGACAACTCGAAAATGTCTCACAACAGGAAAATTATCTCATCCCTCAATTATTTTAACCCCTCCTTTAAACTCATTCATGCTAACAAAAGCCTATTACTGTATATGACCTTAAAAAGCAGTATGTTTACACAGAGGTCTGGTGGGGTTAATACAGCTAAGATTAATCTAAATTTAGAGAAAAACATTGTTAACAAGATGACAAAACATTAGCTATTGAATTTTGAGATAGCTGTGTAGAAAAAAGAAACAAATTAATCATAACTATATATGGTATGTGATTTTTTTAATTAAAACATATTACACTGTTAAAAAAACAGGAATATAAAAAAAACGTTTGACAAAAGCCTTATTATTCAGTAAATACAATCCTTCAATGTACAGATAAAAGTGATCTGCCACATAATGACAAAAAACATTTGTTTTGTTTAATGACACTACTAGAGCACATTGCTACTGGATGTCAAGCACAAATTGGTAATTCTGACACACAGGCATCAGAGGAAACCTGTTACATTTTTCCTAATGCAGCAAGGGGTCTTTTATATGCACTTTCTTACAGACGGGAAATCACATATCACAGCCTTCGACCAATTGTGGCATACTGGTTGGAACAAGAGAAAAAACCAATCAGCTGAATGGATCCACAGAGGTGGTTCAATCCTGCAACGCAAACACCTCAAGCGAGCACTCCACCGACTGATCTAAATCCCACTCTGTCATGATGACAAAGTACTAGCTATTAGTAACAAGTTGTTTGAAAAAAGAATGACATGTGAGGATTCTTTTATTGTGGCTGTGGATTTTTTGGGGTGAAATTAGTTTTTTTTCTTCGTGATGGTGGCGGCGTATAGTATAGAAGTATAGGATGACACTTTACTTGAGGATCAGAGGGAACTTGCCTTGAAATTTTTGAAGTCAAAATTCAGTCATTATCTTGAAAATAAATGCTCAACTGCATTAGTTGTGGGGAGGGGTGTGTGTATTAACAAATGTTTGACATCCAATAGCCAATGATTAATATGTCAATGTGCTCTAGTTGTGTTGTTAAACAAAGAAAACTTTTACCTTAACTTTAGTTGAGGGGGAGATAGACTGCCACCCCTAGACACCTCCAGTCTTAAACATATATGCCTACAAGTAATATTCTCAAATTAAATAATGTGATGAAGTGCTTAAAAAAATTAAAAATTAAAATATATATATATATATCCACAGAACAAGCTTACATATCTATACTACTCAAAAGAATTTAAGGGTCAGACGATATTTTCGACATTATTTTCTGAATGTTAATTATATTAGCTAGATCATAATGTCAGGCATGGTATTGTTCCATTTTGACGAAAGTGGGTCTAAGCAACCCATAAATGAATTAAAATCCACTGTCATTGACACTGTCGACTAGTTCTAATGGCGAAAACATGCTTACATTTGCACGTAAATTAGGGCGAAAGCGAAAGGTCTGCTAAGTGCCCATAACTTGCTTTTTCACAAAGCGCTTCATTTGCACGCTTTGCACGTGTATTCCATGTTCCCAATGCTGAATTTCCGTATAATTGGAGCTTGCGTTCGTGTACGGTGCACACTCCAAATTTGACAATGGTATGACTTCAACTGACTATCGAAGATCGAGGAAGGGCTATTGCTTGGCTTCAGGATGGCAATACGCAAAGAAATGTTGCTCTGAGACTTGGTGTCAGTCAGAGTGTCGTTGGCCGACTGTGGCAACGGTACCAAGCAACGAATTCTGTTCGAAATCGTCCACGTTCGGGAAGACCCTGAAGCACTACAAATAGAGATGACCGCTACATCACCAATATGGCTCTACGTCAATGCACAACCACTGCACGCCGATTACGTGACAATCTGCGGACTGCGACTGGAACTCGAGTGTCTGATCGAACCATACACAATAGTCTGAGAGCCAATAATCTACGCTGCCGTCGCCAGGCTGTTCGACCACCACTCCTACCACATCACAGAACGGCCAGATGTCACTGGTGCACACTTCATCTGCGGTGGCAACATGTTCAGTGGGGTCGAGTGATGTTCACTGACGAGTCCAGGTTTAGTCTCCAGTTCAACGACGGTCGGGTTCGTGTCTACAGACGTCCTGGGGAGCGCTTCGCTGACGTTAACGTTAAACAACGTCACCGGTTCGGTGGTGGCAGCGTCATGGTGTGGGGCGGCATCTCTATCCACCACAGGACCCCCTCTATGTGGTGGATGGCAATCTGAATGGAATCCGCTATCTGAATGAGATTATCCGGCCGTTGGTTCTCCCAGGCCTTCAGCAGATTGGCGGCGGGGCAGTTCTGCAGGATGACAATGCCAGACCCCACCGCGCCAGGGTGGTAACGGACTTTCTCAGACAACAAGGTATCACCAGGATGGATTGGCCAGCATATTTGCCTGATTTGGCCCCAATAGAGCACGCCTGGGACGAATTAGGCAGGAGAGTTCGGGATAACCATGCCCCTCCATCCAACCTTCATGCTCTGGGTCAACTTCTTATGGCAGAGTGGCAGGCCATTCCCAAAGAGTTCTTCAGACGTCTGATCAACAGCATGAGGCAACGATGTGTCGAGTGTATTCACGCCAGGGGTGGATTCACACACTATTAAACGAATGTTCTAATGTGTAAAATCCATGTTTGACAACCTTCAACTTTGACAGCATGTCATGTGACTTTCTTGCATACAGTGACGTTTATTTGTGGTTTTTTGTAAATATGGAACAATAAATAAAAAATTTGGTGTAGTTTACATCATCAATCTAATACACTCTGAAACTTATTTGGTTATAAATTTTTGACCCTTAAATTCTTTTGAGTAGTATATATAAGTTTGATATTAAACGGGTGTCAGGACAAAATCCTGAAATTAACCAACACAGGTCTTTTCATGAATGTGGCTTCGACCCTGTTATGTGAATTTAACCAACACACATGTGTGCGATGGTGTGTAAATGTAACAACCTGAATCCGGTTTTATACCCACTCACAACAGGGCTGCCCTTCTAACCCTGTTGCCCGTAATTCAATAAAAACTGAATAGTCACACAAGAGATCATTCTCCTCAGACAAAAGTTTGATGGATTATGGTGCTCTAAGGCCACAAAGTGCACATCATTATTGCGTCCCTTTGAAATGAAAAATCAGCATGCATAATTCATCCGAAATCTTTGATAGCTTCTCACCCAAGCACAGTCACTGTTTGCCTACATTGGATAAGGTCGCCACTAATAGAATTTTATGCATGCATGTACCAGCCTTATTGGCATAATATGTTTTATTCCATTGTACATTTTAAGTGTAGGGCTATTAAGGTACCAGTGCTTATACGGCTCAAGTTCAGACCTCAAGAAGCTTAAACTTTGTTAGCACATGTACTACGTGGTGTGGGCCATTCTCTCAACAGTGAATGAAAGAAAAGGAAAGGAATGTTTAAGAATGTCCCAAATACGTGTGTTACAATACACCGATGCATCAATGCATCACAATACTACTGCTGACGAAAAAAAGAAAGAAAGAAAGAAATGTTTTATTTAACAACGCACTCAACACATTTTATTTACGGTTATATGGCATCAGACATATGGTTAATGACCACACAGGGTTTGAGAGGAAAACGCGCTGTCACCACTACATGGGCTACTCTTTCCGATTAGCAGCAAGGGATCTTTTATTTGTGCTTCCCACAGGCAGGATAGCGCAAACCATGGCCTTTGTTGAACCAGTTATGGATCACTGGTCCATTGAGCTTTGCGGAGCACTCACTCAAGGTTTGGAGTTGGTATCTGGATTAAAAATCCCATATGCCTCGACTGGGATCCGAACCCAGTACCAACCAGCCTGTAGACCGATGGCCTAACCACGACACCACTGAGGCCAGTACTGCTGATGATACCTACCTTGTTTGTGTATTGATTCATACTTTGACCATGTATCGATTCTTATATTAAAGGGACACACCCTAGTTTCAACCCATGAAAATTAACACTAAGTTTAGATAATCTACAAACCTGCAACACATTTGGACAAAGTTAAAATTGAGTGAAACACGAGTCTGTAATTTTGAAATGGTGATATACCCTCTAAAAATAGACTAAATCTCAACTCCATAGCTATTACCTCTCAGACGCACGTGCGTTTTTAAAAATATGGCAAATGCAGTTTGTGTTATTAAAAACACCAGGATGATCAAAAACACTTCAAATCAGTAGCCAGGGATTTTTTCATATGTACTTTATCAAAGACAGGATACCACAGCATTTGATGTATCAGTCATGGTGCACTGGCTGGAACAAGAAATAGCCCAATGGTGCCACATGGGGATCGATCCTAGACCAACTGCACATCAAGCGAGGGCCTTACCACTGGGCTACTAGCAGTGGAAAGTTGTTGGGAAAGGATTGGGAAGGGGAAAGGATTGGGAAGGGGAAAACCCAACAATGATAGAATGGATTAATTCACTAATAGGAGCAGTGGGACATAGCCCAGTGGTAAAGCATTCGTTTGATGTGCAGTCAGTCTAGGATCGATCCCCATCTGTGGCACCATTGGGCTATTTCTTGTTCCGGCCACTACTCCACAATTGGTATAACAAAAGCTGTGGTATATACTATTCTGTCTGTGGGATGGTGCATATAAAAGATCCCTTGCTGCTAATCGAAAAGAATAACCCATGAAGTGACAACAGCATGTTTCCTCTCTCAGTATCTGTGTGGTTTATAACCATATGTCTGATGCCATATAACCATAAATAAAATGTGTCATTAAATAAACCATTTCCTTCCTTCCCATCCCCTACCTTTAGCTACTAGGTACCAAACTCCTTAACAGAAGTGTCTGTATTACAACTGGTGACTCGGACTGGTGTACCAAACTCCTTAACAGAAGTGTCTGTATTACAACTGGTGACTCGGACTGGTGTACCAAACTCCTTAACAGAAGTGTCTGTATTACAACTGGTGACTCGGACTGGTGTACCAAACTCCTTAACAGAAGTGCCTGTATTACAACTGGTGACTCGGACTGGTGTACCAAACTCCTTAACAGAAGTGCCTGTATTACAACTGGTGACTCGGACTGGTGTACCAAACTCCTTAACAGAAGTGCCTGTATTACAACTGGTGACTCGGACTGGTGTACCACAGGCTGTGATATATGAACTGTACTATGATATCTGTGGGAAAGTACATTTAAAAGACCCTTTGTTATTACAAAAAGAATAACCTATACGATGCCAGTATTTTCTTTTCTCTTAAATTCATTTACTTTATGCTAGACAACTAACTATTGGTCATCAAAACAATAGTAAATGTTTTACCTTGCTTAAATGGTGTTATTGTTTTTCGACACTTAGCATTTGTTGTTTTGTTATCATAAAATACCAAAAGATAATCTTCAGTATATGAAGGCACTTCAGATTGTAAAACATTTTCGTCAATTACATTTTATTTTTTTTCAAGCTCGGTAAAATCTACAGAATCTTTGGTTCTTTTAATATCTGCTAAACTGAACACACATGTACCCATTAATGCATTTTTTTCATTTGTAACAAACCTTTTAACAGAATTAACACATTTTTCTTCGAGTTTCTGAGTCTGCTACGAGTTTCTGAGTCTGCTACGTACATGTTTAATTGCTTACTACAAGTGCTTTGTTTCAATCAGACTAATGCAAATGCCAAACTTATTTATAGCTTAAAAGAATGAGAAAATGCATTCTCAGGTTTGGAAAACTTGCAGTTATTCACCTCTCCACTTGCTGTAAGGTAAAGACAAAACAAAGTAAAGTGGAAGAAATTTAAGCTTGTCACAACAAATTTCTATCTTGAAGTATTTTGAAGAAATGTGGTAGAGTACTGTTTTCCAAAAGGATATCACAGGAAACACGAATTCACCCCAATTAGTTGCCGTGTGTGGATTTTAATTTTTTATCATTTAGTTGAAATAATTTGTTAATAACAATTCACAAATAATGAGCAACTCACAAATAATGAACAAATAATGAGCAACTCACAAATAATGAGCAACTCACAATTAATGAGCAACTCACAAATAATGAGCAACTCACAAATAATGAGCTAATTGTAATGTTACTTTAAGGTGGAAATACATGTAATAGGAATACATATTTCTGTTACTCTATTTTGAAGGGGCGGGATGCAGCCTAGTGGTAAAGCGTTCGTTTGATGCACAGTCGGTCTAGGATCGATCACCGTCGGTGGACTCACTGGGCTATTTCTCGTTCCAGCCAGTGCTCCACAACTGGTGTAACAAAGGTCATGATATGTACTATCCTGTCTGTGGGATGGTACATATAAAAGATCCCTTGCTGCTAATTGAAAAGAATAGCCCATGAAGTGGCGACAGCGGGTTTCTTCTCTCAAAATCTGTGTGGTCCTTAACCATATGTCTGATGCCATATAACCGTAAATAAAATGTGTTGAACATGTCTTTAAATAAAACATTTCCTTCTATTTTGAAAGTTTAGGGTTTTTAAAAAAATTCAATGCTTTTACAAGTCTTCAAAATACCTTGCTCTCCTTGCAATAAAATAGGGGTGGTAACAAGATTTATAAAAGTGTTTTGTTGATATTCCTAAAATGAACATTTGTATTGTCCTGGAAACCTCCATCAAAGTACACCAACTAGGGTGTACTGTCATGTCTAAATAGGTCATTAACAAGACTCTTTTGAAGGCTTTTGCCAAAAGAACTATTGAAAGACAATCTAAAAGTTCCTATTTCAAAGGAAATCTGATCCCCCATGAACTTTGATGAGTGCCCCACTCCCCATTTTAATCTTTTTTTCTTCTTCTCAGACCCCAGTTAGTTTGTGAGCTGAGTAAACTCTCTCCTCCTGACAGTCCACTGACAAGAAGCAGACGCCAAGACACAGCTTCCCGCCATTAATTGCCCAGTCTAAAACCGGGCTGATAACAACATGAAGCATTAATGCCTTATTAACCACAGTTACTGGAGGCATTTCTCTTCTTCAAACATGTCAAATTTTACTAAAGAGTTGCTTAGGCTATCCTTAAAACAAATTTGTTTTTTCCTGTACCAAACTTTTACCAGGGAGTGTGTCAGCATTTTTTTATTTAAAAGAAAATATATAATGGGAATAGGAAACCAAACACCCAAGAAAGCAGAAAACATAAATATTGAATATATGACAAATATTTTCAAATAGAAAATGAAAGGAAAGGAAAGTAATATTTATTTAATATGACATCTCTAACATATGGTTACTTTAACATTTGTTCAATAGAAAGAAAAAGAAAAAAAAAAAAAAAAAACCCAAAACCCCACTAGTACCACAACATTTGGTATGCTATATTATACTCCTACAGATAAACCTGGCGGAATGTAGCCTAGTGATAAAGTGCTCACTTGATGTGTGGTTGGTTTGAGATCAAATGTTTGACATCCAATAGCTGATGATTAATAAATCAATGTGCTCTAGTGGTGTTGTTAAACAAAAACAAACTTTTTAACCTTACCGATAAACCAGTAAGGGATGTGTTATATACACTTTTTCACTGACAGGACAGTACATACCACAACATTAATGTACCAGTTGTGGGACACTGGTGGGATGAGGAAAAACCAGTGGCCTAATATACATGTAGTTATTGATTGATTAGCAACAAAACTGTCCAAAAAATATTTTAGGGAGGTAACAAAAACTTCTCCTTTTTTTCACGAACTAAATATCTAAGTATAAAAAAAGAAAAACTAATACTAAGAAGTAATACTCAATACACATTCCAGTTATGCTAATACACATACTTTTTTTTCTCTCACTAATATTTCATGACTTTTTATTTTTTAATCTCTAAGCACAGGTTATTCAGCCAGTCAACAATAAAATGTACATACAAAAACTGTGCCTTGCGAGTTGATTAATATATTGAACGTAAAATTTCTATTGTGAAGGTATTTATTTTGTGCCGAACCGAAAAGCTGTGTACTTTGGAAACTAGGGCTAGTGACTTTAATCATGGAATATTTCCTTATCACAAAGCATATTCAGTGCACAATTTCCGATTGCATAGAAAAAAAAGTGAAAATAAAATTAAATACTTGTATTATTTAAAAAAACCCACATTGAACTGAATAATAGAGAACAGAAACGCTGCCAATGATTACAGTGGGATTATAATGGCAGATTTTTTGGTATTCCAAATTTTAATTATTTCCACAAGTGGCATAACTCAATATCAAATATTTTGAAAATACTAGTATCAATTGATTTTGTCTTTTTTTTTTGTTAGTTTCTTATTTTATTTATTGTTTGGGTTTTGAGTGGGGTTTTTGGGGGTTTGTTTTAAATTTTAATTATTTGAGTTTTTTGGTGGGGGAGAATTCTCAGGTTTTGGGGGGATAAGAAGATGAATTAAAAATATTATTTTATGTCAATAAATAGTACATTATGTGGTGGTAGAAGATTTCTTTTCTTATTTTCTATTACCATTACTATGTTATATACTTAATAATTAGATACTACTTGCATTTAAAAAATGTGATGGGGATTTATTTAACATATATATGTACTGCTTTCCTTTCAAATCATCAGTTATTAAATCTACTCCAGCTCCTTTACCAATAAGACTTTAATATACAGGTATCAAAAGTATTTTTCAATTTCAATTTAAGCCAATTATCACACAGATGTAAGAAGCAGGGCACAAGGCAGGGGGTGGGGGTGGTTGGGGGGTGGGGGGTGGATGGGGGGGGGATGGGTGGGGTGTTTGAACTACAGATCTGGCAACAGACTTTTCAAAGAACATGCTTTATATTTTGACAGCACCAGACTCACCAGACCCAGCTTCATGTTTTGTGCCATGTGGTGAAAAGCAAACAAAAAAAGTCTATTACATATATATTTTTATATAATCATGACAGCACATACCACCACCATCTTTGAATCATATACTAGTTTTGGAGGACTAGCTAGAATGGGAAAACCAATAATGGGTCCACTAAAGGACATCGATCCAGTGTTGTCTTCTACCTAAGATAGGCGCTATACCATTAAGACAAAGCCCTGTTCTGAAATTGCTAAATAATGATTATGGTTTCGGGTAATGATAGAAGTTAAGTATAATTGCTTTGCACTAAAATGCTCTAACCTCCAGCTGCCAAACACAGGCACACACTGCCATATATTAATATTAACTCTTCCAGTGTACCATAGGAGCTGTGAAAGACACGAGTCTGTTTTGCATTATGATCTAATTGTGCTCTCTCCCTCTGTAAATTGCCAATTCAAGCTTAACCCACTGACAAGCTGTGTCTCAGTCCATCAAATTACCAGAATTAATATCTTGTAATAAATCTGACAGACATATATTATTTATGTCTACATATGAAACATACCGTATTTCACCTAATAACTGCACTGCCGACAGTCAATTCAAACTTAACCCACCGACAAGTTATGTCTCAGTCAAACAAAGTACCGGAATTAATATCTTGTAATAAATCTGACAGACAGATATTATTTATGTCTATATATGAAACATACCATATTTTACCTACAATATATCTTCGCCTGTAAGTCGATCTCGGCTATAAGTCAAGTCCCTAATTTCAAGCCCTGAAAACTTCTTTTTTTATTGACCCGTTTATAAGTCGACCCATGAAAAACAATGTATAAATATTGAAGTATTTCTTATTTTCAGCACATGAGAACAATAATGTACAATATCTGAACAAAAGAAAATTATTTTACAAACTTCGTTTTTCACGTTTTGTACGTCGCAATAATATTCCAATCAAACTACATAGCATCAAAACGAAATATTCCCTTAGTAGAGAGTGAAAGCTGTTTGACTGTTACTGTATGGCACTGTACAGCATGGTTTTGTGCAAAGACAACAACTTTATTTATAAACACTGACAACAGATCACTACGATAAAACTGAAAGTACATGTATCATCGGTTAATCACATGTTTTGCCGCCATATTAATACATGTAAGGAGGATAACTCTGGAAAGTACATTGGTTTTTGTACCAAATGATGTGTGTCCCTATTGCTCTAGTGAACTGCAGAGATCAGTCTATTTTAAGGGAAAGCTCAGTAATATTCATGAAGTTAATCACCGACAAAACATTGTTTGAAAAACCATTAATGCCAGTGACCAGATTTCAAAATAAACTCAGGCAACAGGTAGTTAGTATTGTTTACATTTTTGCTATTAGTGATGACTGTTATTTTAACTAAGTGGACTGTTGTCTTGGCATGTGAGTGAGATCGCACGCCTTTTCAAATAACCAAAACCGTTATAATGCCAAAAAAACAGAAGGTTATATAAAAAAAAAAGTCGACCCCCCCCCAAGTTATAAAATAATTTTTGGGTGAAAAAAATTAGACTTATAGGCGAAGATATACGGTAATATAACAACACTGATGATAGCTATATGTACATATGTACTGGAAAAAGATCAACCATATCTTCCTTCTGACTTTGTTGAGGTCCTGCAGAAATGATTTGAAAATATAGCAAGCATAGATTTCATAACAGCCTGTGAAATATCCTGGTTGCAGTACGACTTTGTTTTGACAAAAGAGCATAATGTTATGTACATAGTGTACCTACTTGCAGTCACAGCTTTAGATTGCACCAAAGCCAACACAATAAATGTTGTTCCCAAAATAAGTATACCCAATTGCACTAAACTGGTATATCAAAGGGCGTGGTATGTACTATCCTGTCTGTGGGATGGTGCATATAAACGATCGCTTGCTACTAATGAAAAAATATAGTGGGTTTCCTTTCTAAGACTACAGGTCAGAATTACCAAATGTTTGACATCCAATAGTCGATGATTAATAAATCAATGTGCTCTAGTGGTCCAAAAAGTCCAAATTAGTGAATCTAAAGCCGAGGTAGTAGCGACAATATCTCTGTGAACTCTATTCAAGCTCAGTTCAGAAGAAAATTATCTGGTTCCAATTTCTGGCACCCAATTACAGCCGACAGTGGGGATATAGAGTTTCGTAAAATCAGTACGATTCATACGTGAGTGTAATAATTTCTTTATTATCCACAATTTTTTTTTTTTATGAATAACAAAGACCATATCAAAATGTTTCCAACGTAACTATAAAGGGACGTCAAAATGACAAGATTTTGGTAAGCGATAACACAGAGCTAAGACTGGAGAAGCTGCATTAAGTTATGACGTTGCTTCCCAAAATGATGTGCACGTGAAATCATTATGACACATATGTGTCATACTGGTTATATTTCCCTGAATATTTTGAACTATGTGGATGATAAACATTTATACACTGTGTATGATTTGTGTTAGGACTCACCTAAAATGCACTGTTAAAAATTCTCCAGTAGAATATAATGTTGGAGGTAAAATATTTCCACAGAGCCCAGCGTTGCCACCAGCTTCTTCCTGAAAAACAAAAACAGAGACATGAAAGAAAGAAATGTTTTATTTAACGACACACTCAACACATTTTATTTACGGTTATATGGCATCAGACATATGGTTAAGGACCACACAGATTTTGAGAGGAAACCCACTGTCGCCACTACATGGGCTACTCTTCCAATTAGCAGCAAGGGATCTTTTATTTGCACTTCCCACAGGCAGGATAGCACAAACCATGGCCTTTGTTGAACCAGTTATGGATCACTGGTCGGTGCAAGTGGTTTACACCTACCCATTGAGCCTTGCGGAGCACTCACTCAGGGTTTGGAGTCGGTATCTGGATTAAAAATCCCATGCCTCGACTGGGATCTGAACCCAGTACCTACCAGCCTGTAGACCGATGGCCTGCCACGACGCCACCGAGGCCGATACCAGAGACACGAAGGAGTGCAATGCAGAATATTGTGTTTACACATTCACAGATAATAAAACTACCTGGTAAACAATTATCTCATACTAATCTGATGATTGTTTTGTTTAACGACACCACTAGAGCACATTGATTAATTAATCATCAACTACTGAACATCAAATATATTATTATTTTCATAGTCATCAGGGGAATCCCGCTACATTTTATCCTAATGCAGCAAGGGATCTTTTATATGCACTTTCCCACAGACAGGAAAGCACATACCACGGGCTTTGTCCAGTTGTGGTGTACTGGTTGGAATGAAAAGAAAAACAAATCAGTTGAATGGGTCCACCAAGGTGGTTCAATCCTGCAATGCAGGCACCTCAAGCGAACACTCAACCGACTGAGCTACATCCCACCTCCATACTAAACTGATGCCAATGTGGCTCAAGACTTGCGATGTCAACACTTTGCAATACAAGAGTTGTGGGATGCAGAATGTGTTCAGTCGGTCTAGGATCGATCCCTGTCGGTGAGCCCATTGAGCTATTTTCACCAGTTCTAAAGATTGCTCTATGAATATGTACGAGGGTGAGACGTAGCCCAGTGGTAAAGCGCTCGCTTGATGCGCAGTCGGTCTAGGATCGATCCCTGTCGGTGAGCCCATTGAGCTATTTTCACCAGTTCTAAAGATTGCTCTATGAATATGTACGAGGGTGAGACGTAGCCCAGTGGTAAAGCGCTCGCTTGATGCGCAGTCGGTCTAGAATCGCCTTCATTTAACAAGCTACAAATAATAGTTACTGTCATAAACAAAATACTGGAATTGATAAAGTAGTTTGTTTTATTTAACGACACCACTAGAGCACATTGATTTTTTATCTTATCATCAGCTATTGGACGTTAAATATATATGGTCATTCTAACACTGTTTTTTTTAGAGGAAACCCGCTGTCGCCACATATGCTACTCTTTTATGACAGGCAGCAAGGGATATTTTATTTGCACTTCCCACAGGCAGGATAGCACAAACCATGGCCTTTGTTGAACCAGTTATGGATCACTGGTCGGTGCAAGTGGTTTACACGTTCCCATTGAGCCTTGCGGAGCACTTACTCAGAGTTTGGAATCGGTATCTGGATTAAAAATCCCATGCCTCGACTGGGATCCGAACCCAGTACCTACCAGCCTGTAGACCAATGGCCTAACCACGATGCCACCGAGGCCGGTAAATGCCAATTCCAAAGAAAGAAAGAAATGTATTATTTAACAACGCATATATGGCGTCAGACATATGGTTAAGGACCACACAGATATTGAGAGAGGAAACCCACTGTTGCCACTTCATGGGCTACTCTTTTCGATTAGCAGCAAGATATCTTTTATATGCACCATCCCACAGACAGGATAGTACATACCACGACCTTTGATACACCAGTTATGGAGCACTTGACTGAACGAGAAATAGCCTAATGGGCCCACCAATAGGAATCGATCCTAGATCAGCCTTGCCAGAAAGCTTAACCATTCAAACAAATGGTTCAGAATGATGACGAATGACACAATATACGTGTACCACATTGACAACAGATGACTTCGGGATGTCACTTGACTTTCGTAAATGTGAATTTTTTTTATTGATTTGTCAGTCAAGGTTTAAGTAAGTGTCCTTATAATATATCATTTGTGGAGACAGTATATATTATAATATTGTTAAAACATAATACATGTATATTGTTCTAGCAGAAATTCTGGCAGACTAGTAAATTTTAGTTGGTTTGGTTCAGCAGGCTAGAGAAATATTTTCATCAGCCGAGTGCTTTATCATTGGGCTGGCTATATGTCTCAACCCTGACAATCCCAGTACCCAGCTTAGTGTAGTGTCAAGGGCCAATATCAAACATAGTGATAATTTAGTCTCATACTTCATGAAACCACAAAACCATTCACATATTAAACATCATATTTCTGCACAAGGCAGAGTCCAAAGAACTCTTATTCTTAAGCTTATGTGCACTTATGTTAAATTAATTAATAATCTACCAAATTCATAACCTTTTTTGTATGTAACACAAAAAGCTGAGTTGTAATCTAAATTTCACATCAGTTATTTTCGTGCTTATATCCAGTTAAGGTTCAAGCTGGTTGTCCTGGGCACACACCTCAGCCATCTGGGCTGTCTGTCCAGGACAGAGGGTTAGTTGTTAGTTGGTTAGTGGTTAGTGAGAGAGAAGAGGGTGTAGTGGCATTACACCTACCCACTGAGCCCTTAAGAACTCGCTCTGGGTTGGAGCCGGTACTGGGCTGCGAATTCTGTACCTACCAGCCTGTAGTCTGATGGCTTAACCACTGCACCACCGAGGCCGGTATAGCTGTGCAGCAGTTACAGGGTGGCCATGGGCAAAGCTAGATGATGTTTGAGCCCTTTCAAATAGCTTTTCTATTTATACGCATCTTTGATTGAAAATGTAAGAAATACCTGTCAGGCAAATACTCCAAGTGAAGATCAAAGAAGAGGCTTTATTGTTCACAATTATCTCCCATTAATTACAAGAAAAATCTCCAGCCAGGCCTGGGGATATTGTTCTTAATAATACCATAGATCATCAAATTAGAAGTTTTTTTTTTAACGACAACACTAGAGCACATTGATTTATTAATCATCGGCTATTGGATGTCGAACATATGGTCATTTTTGACAGTCATAGAGAGGAAACCCGCTACATTTTTGACAGTCATAGAGAGGAAACCCGCTACATTTTTGACAGTCATAGAGAGGAAACCCGCTACATTTTTGACAGTCATAGAGAGGAAACCCGCTACATTTTTGACAGTCATAGAGAAGAAACCCGCTACATTTTTGACAGTCATAGAGAGGAAACCCGCTACATTTTTGACAGTCATAGAGAGGAAACCTGCTACATTTTTTCATCAGTAGCATGGGATCTTTTATATGCACCATCGCACAGACAGGATAGTACATACCATGGCCTTTGATATGCCAGACATGGTGTCAGACATGTGGTTAAGGACCACACAGATATTGAGAGAAGAAACCTGCTGTTGCTACTTCACGGGCTACTCTTTTTGATTAGTAGCAAGGGATCTTTTATATATATCATCCCACAGACAGGGTAGTACATACCACAGCCTTTGATATACCAGTCATGGTGCACTGGCTGGAATGAGAAATAGCCCACCGACGGGGATCGATCCCAAACCGATTGTACATCAAGCGATCGCTTTACCACTGGGCTACGTCTCGCCCAAATAAGTATGAAAGACACCAATTAAACATTAAATAAATATTCCTTATAAGCAGTATTAAAATTGCATTATGGTGATGTGAATATGGCATAATTTGTCACAGAACTACTCAGAAACCAGCAGATATGTAATTCAATATTTGAAATACTTATCTATATATATATATATATAAGTAATTTAAACATGCTGCTAATACTACTTTAATTTACAATACCAGTATATAGTTTGTCAGTTTTCTCTATAAGAACATTAATATTAACTGACATTTTCACCCATATGCTGAAACATGTAAGTATAAAATCCTACAATAATATGCTCAATTTCAAAAAGCAAATCTAAAATCTGTGAAATACATTTTTTTTTTTTTCTCTCTCTCTCGATCTCTCTCTTATAGCATACATGTATTTGCAGTGAATGGCGCACATGTGTTAACTAGTTAACATCTGATGTTTTCATTTGAAAAACAGAGCTTGATAATTAGTTTGCAAGGAGGAACACATGCTACATTGCATGACTGACAAATACATTTACATGTAAAATGCAGGGGCAGGATTGAGCTCAGTCAATTGAGTGCTCGCCTGAGGTGCTTGCATCGCACGATCGAACCACTTTTATTGAGTTTTTTTCCCATTCCAACCAGTGCACCACAACCGGTCAATGTCTGTGGTATGTGCTTTCCTGTCTGTGTGAAAATGCATTAAAAAAAGATCCCTTGCTTCATTAGGAAAAATGTAGCAGGTTTCCTTTCATGGCTAAGTGTCAGAATTACCAAGTGTTTCACATCCAATAGCTGATGATTGATTAATCAAATGTGCTCCAGTGGTGTGTCATTAAACAAAACAAACGTTTTCTTGCCCAACTGCTGTCAGTCAATGCATATTAAGGGGGCAGGATCTAGCTCAGTCAGTAGAGCACTCACCTGACTCTACATGTTTCCATGTAGGATCGAAGCACCTCGGTGGACCCATTCTGTGATTATTGAGGGTTTTCTCATATCCCAACTAGTGCCAGTTGATTGGTATATCAAAAGTGTGCTGTTCTGTCTGTGGGAAGGTATATATGAAAGATGCCTTGCTGCTAATGGAAACGTAGAGCCAGGTGACTGGTGTATCAAAAGTGTGCTGTTCTGTCTGTGAGAAGGTATATATGAAAGATGCCTTGCTGCTAATGGAAACATGTAGAGCCAGGTGACTGTGCTGTTCTGTCTGTGGGAAGGTATATATGAAAGATGCCTTGCTGCTAATGGAAACATGTAGAGCCAGGTGACTGTGCTGTTCTGTCTGTGGGAAGGTATATATGAAAGATGCCTTGCTGCTAATGGAAACGTAGAGCCAGGTGACTGGTGTATCAAAAGTGTGCTGTTCTGTCTGTGGGAAGGTATATATGAAAGATGCCTTGCTGCTAATGGAAACGTAGAGCCAGGTGACTGGTGTATCAAAAGTGTGCTGTTCTGTCTGTGAGAAGGTATATATGAAAGATGCCTTGCTGCTAATGGGAACACGTAGAGCCAGGTGACTGGTATATCAAAAGTGTGCTGTTCTGTCTGTGGGAAGGTATATATGAAAGATGCCTTGCTGCTAATGGAAACATGTAGAGCCAGGTGACTGTGCTGTTCTGTCTGTGGGAAGGTATATATGAAAGATGCCTTGCTGCTAATGGAAACATGTAGAGCCAGGTGACTGTGCTGTTCTGTCCGTGGGAAGGTATATATGAAAGATGCCTTGCTGCTAATGGAAACGTGGAGCCAGGTGACTGGTGTATCAAAAGTGTGCTGTTCTGTCTGTGGGAAGGTATATATGAAAGATGCCTTGCTGCTAATGGAAACATGTAGAGCCAGGTGACTGTGCTGTTCTGTCTGTTGGAAGGTATATATGAAAGATGCCTTGCTGCTAATGGAAACGTAGAGCCAGGTGACTGGTGTATCAAAAGTGTGCTGTTCTGTCTGTGAGAAGGTATATATGAAAGATGCCTTGCTGCTAATGGGAACACGTAGAGCCAGGTGACTGGTATATCAAAAGTGTGCTGTTCTGTCTGTGGGAAGGTATATATGAAAGATGCCTTGCTGCTAATGGAAACGTAGAGCCAGGTGACTGGTGTATCAAAAGTGTGCTGTTCTGTCTGTGAGAAGGTATATATGAAAGATGCCTTGCTGCTAATAGAAACATGTAGAGCCAGGTGACTGGTGTATCAAAAGTGTGCTGTTCTGTCTGTGGTAAGGTATATATAAAAGATGCCTTGCTGCTAATGGAAACATGTAGAGCCAGATGACTGTGCTGTTCTGTCTGTGGGAAGGTATATATGAAAGATGCCTTGTTGCTAATGGAAACAGGTAGAGCCAGGTGACTGTGCTGTTCTGTCCATGGGAAGGTATATATGAAAGATGCCTTGTTGCTAATGGAAACATGTAGAGCCAGGTGACTGGTGTATCAAAAGTGTGCTGTTCTGTCTGTGGGAAGGTATATATGAAAGATGCCTTGCTGCTAATGGAAACATGTAGAGCCAGGTGACTGTGCTGTTCTGTCCGTGGGAAGGTATATATGAAAGATGCCTTGCTGCTAATGGAAACATGTAGAGCCAGTTGACTGGTGTATCAAAAGTGTGCTGTTCTGTCTGTGGGAAGGTATATATGAAAGATGCCTTGCTGCTAATGGAAACATGTAGAGCCAGGTGACTGGTGTATCAAAAGTGTGCTGTTCTGTCTGTGGGAAGGTATATATAAAAGATGCCTTGCTGCTAATGGAAACATGTAGAACCAGGTGACTGTGCTGTTCTGTCTGTGGGAAGGTATATATGAAAGATGCCTTGTTGCTAATGGAAACAGGTAGAGCCAGGTGACTGTGCTGTTCTGTCCGTGGGAAGGTATATATGAAAGATGCCTTGTTGCTAATGGAAACATGTAGAGCCAGGTGACTGGTGTATCAAAAGTGTGCTGTTCTGTCTGTGGGAAGGTATATATGAAAGATGCCTTGCTGCTAATGGAAACATGTAGAGCCAGGTGACTGTGCTGTTCTGTCTGTGGGAAGGTATATATGAAAGATGCCTTGTTGCTAATGGAAACAGGTAGAGCCAGGTGACTGTGCTGTTCTGTCCGTGGGACGGTATATATGAAAGATGCCTTGTTGCTAATGGAAACATGTAGAGCCAGGTGACTGGTGTATCAAAAGTGTGCTGTTCTGTCTGTGGGAAGGTATATATGAAAGATGCCTTGCTGCTAATGGAAACATGTAGAGCCAGGTGACTGTGCTGTTCTGTCCGTGGGAAGGTATATATGAAAGATGCCTTGCTGCTAATGGAGACATGTAGAGCCAGGTGACTGTGCTGTTCTGTCTGTTTGAAGGTATATATGAAAGATGCCTTGCTGCTAATGGAAACATGTAGAGCCAGGTGACTGGTGTATCAAAAGTGTGCTGTTCTGTCTGTGGGAAGGTATATATGAAAGATGCCTTGCTGCTAATGGAAACATGTAGAGCCAGGTGACTGGTGTATCAAAAGTGTGCTGTTCTGTCTGTGGGAAGGTATATATGAAAGATGCCTTGCTGCTAATGGAAACATGTAGAGCCAGGTGACTGGTGTATCAAAAGTGTGCTGTTCTGTCTGTGGGAAGGTATATATAAAAGATGCCTTGCTGCTAATGGAAACATGTAGAGCCAGGTGATTGTGCTGTTCTGTCTGTGGGAAGGTATATATGAAAGATGCCTTGCTGCTAATGGAAACATGTAGAGCCAGGTGACTGTGCTGTTCTGTCTGTGGGAAGGTATATATGAAAGATGCCTTGTTGCTAATGGAAACATGTAGAGCCAGGTGACTGTGCTGTTCTGTCCGTGGGAAGGTATATATGAAAGATGCCTTGCTGCTAATGGAAACATGTAGAGCCAGGTGACTGTGCTGTTCTGTCTGTTTGAAGGTATATATGAAAGATGCCTTGCTGCTAATGGAAACATGTAGAGCCAGGTGACTGTGCTGTTCTGTCTGTGGGAAGGTATATATGAAAGATGCCTTGCTGCTAATGGAAACGTAGAGCCAGGTGACTGGTGTATCAAAAGTGTGCTGTTCTGTCTGTGGGAAGGTATATATGAAAGATGCCTTGCTGCTAATGGAAACGTAGAGCCAGGTGACTGGTGTATCAAAAGTGTGCTGTTCTGTCTGTGAGAAGGTATATATGAAAGATGCCTTGCTGCTAATGGGAACACGTAGAGCCAGGTGACTGGTATATCAAAAGTGTGCTGTTCTGTCTGTGGGAAGGTATATATGAAAGATGCCTTGCTGCTAATGGAAACATGTAGAGCCAGGTGACTGTGCTGTTCTGTCTGTGGGAAGGTATATATGAAAGATGCCTTGCTGCTAATGGAAACGTAGAGCCAGGTGACTGGTGTATCAAAAGTGTGCTGTTCTGTCTGTGAGAAGGTATATATGAAAGATGCCTTGCTGCTAATGGGAACACGTAGAGCCAGGTGACTGGTATATCAAAAGTGTGCTGTTCTGTCTGTGGGAAGGTATATATGAAAGATGCCTTGCTGCTAATGGAAACGTAGAGCCAGGTGACTGGTGTATCAAAAGTGTGCTGTTCTGTCTGTGAGAAGGTATATATGAAAGATGCCTTGCTGCTAATAGAAACATGTAGAGCCAGGTGACTGGTGTATCAAAAGTGTGCTGTTCTGTCTGTGGTAAGGTATATATAAAAGATGCCTTGCTGCTAATGGAAACATGTAGAGCCAGATGACTGTGCTGTTCTGTCTGTGGGAAGGTATATATGAAAGATGCCTTGTTGCTAATGGAAACAGGTAGAGCCAGGTGACTGTGCTGTTCTGTCCATGGGAAGGTATATATGAAAGATGCCTTGTTGCTAATGGAAACATGTAGAGCCAGGTGACTGGTGTATCAAAAGTGTGCTGTTCTGTCTGTGGGAAGGTATATATGAAAGATGCCTTGCTGCTAATGGAAACATGTAGAGCCAGGTGACTGTGCTGTTCTGTCCGTGGGAAGGTATATATGAAAGATGCCTTGCTGCTAATGGAAACATGTAGAGCCAGTTGACTGGTGTATCAAAAGTGTGCTGTTCTGTCTGTGGGAAGGTATATATGAAAGATGCCTTGCTGCTAATGGAAACATGTAGAGCCAGGTGACTGGTGTATCAAAAGTGTGCTGTTCTGTCTGTGGGAAGGTATATATAAAAGATGCCTTGCTGCTAATGGAAACATGTAGAACCAGGTGACTGTGCTGTTCTGTCTGTGGGAAGGTATATATGAAAGATGCCTTGTTGCTAATGGAAACAGGTAGAGCCAGGTGACTGTGCTGTTCTGTCCGTGGGAAGGTATATATGAAAGATGCCTTGTTGCTAATGGAAACATGTAGAGCCAGGTGACTGGTGTATCAAAAGTGTGCTGTTCTGTCTGTGGGAAGGTATATATGAAAGATGCCTTGCTGCTAATGGAAACATGTAGAGCCAGGTGACTGTGCTGTTCTGTCTGTGGGAAGGTATATATGAAAGATGCCTTGTTGCTAATGGAAACAGGTAGAGCCAGGTGACTGTGCTGTTCTGTCCGTGGGACGGTATATATGAAAGATGCCTTGTTGCTAATGGAAACATGTAGAGCCAGGTGACTGGTGTATCAAAAGTGTGCTGTTCTGTCTGTGGGAAGGTATATATGAAAGATGCCTTGCTGCTAATGGAAACATGTAGAGCCAGGTGACTGTGCTGTTCTGTCCGTGGGAAGGTATATATGAAAGATGCCTTGCTGCTAATGGAGACATGTAGAGCCAGGTGACTGTGCTGTTCTGTCTGTTTGAAGGTATATATGAAAGATGCCTTGCTGCTAATGGAAACATGTAGAGCCAGGTGACTGGTGTATCAAAAGTGTGCTGTTCTGTCTGTGGGAAGGTATATATGAAAGATGCCTTGCTGCTAATGGAAACATGTAGAGCCAGGTGACTGGTGTATCAAAAGTGTGCTGTTCTGTCTGTGGGAAGGTATATATGAAAGATGCCTTGCTGCTAATGGAAACATGTAGAGCCAGGTGACTGGTGTATCAAAAGTGTGCTGTTCTGTCTGTGGGAAGGTATATATAAAAGATGCCTTGCTGCTAATGGAAACATGTAGAGCCAGGTGATTGTGCTGTTCTGTCTGTGGGAAGGTATATATGAAAGATGCCTTGCTGCTAATGGAAACATGTAGAGCCAGGTGACTGTGCTGTTCTGTCTGTGGGAAGGTATATATGAAAGATGCCTTGTTGCTAATGGAAACATGTAGAGCCAGGTGACTGTGCTGTTCTGTCCGTGGGAAGGTATATATGAAAGATGCCTTGCTGCTAATGGAAACATGTAGAGCCAGGTGACTGTGCTGTTCTGTCTGTTTGAAGGTATATATGAAAGATGCCTTGCTGCTAATGGAAACATGTAGAGCCAGGTGACTGTGCTGTTCTGTCTGTGGGAAGGTATATATGAAAGATGCCTTGCTGCTAATGGAAACATGTAGAGCCAGGTGACTGGTGTATCAAAAGTGTGCTGTTCTGTCTGTGGGAAGGTATATATAAAAGATGCCTTGCTGCTAATGGAAACATGTAGAGCCAGGTGACTGTGCTGTTCTGTCTGTTGGAAGGTATATATGAAAGATGCCTTGCTGCTAATGGAAACATGTAGAGCCAGGTGACTGGTGTATCAAAAGTGTGCTGTTCTGTCTGTGGGAAGGTATATATGAAAGATGCCTTGTTGCTAATGGAAACATGTAGAGCCAGGTGACTGTGCTGTTCTGTCTGTTGGAAGGTATATATGAAAGATGCCTTGCTGCTAATGGAAACATGTAGAGCCAGGTGACTGGTGTATCAAAAGTGTGCTGTTCTGTCTGTGGGAAGGTATATATGAAAGATGCCTTGCTGCTAATGGAAACATGTAGAGCCAGGTGACTGTGCTGTTCTGTCCGTGGGAAGGTATATATGAAAGATGCCTTGCTGCTAATGGAAACATGTAGAGCCAGGTGACTGTGCTGTTCTGTCTGTTTGAAGGTATATATGAAAGATGCCTTGCTGCTAATGGAAACATGTAGAGCCAGGTGACTGGTGTAACAAAAGTGTGCTGTTCTGTCTGTGGGAAGGTATATATGAAAGATGCCTTGCTGCTAATGGAAACATGTAGAGCCAGGTGACTGGTGTATCAAAAGTGTGCTGTTCTGTCTGTGGGAAGGTATATATGAAAGATGCCTTGCTGCTAATGGAAACATGTAGAGCCAGGTGACTGGTGTATCAAAAGTGTGCTGTTCTGTCTGTGGGAAGGTATATATAAAAGATGCCTTGCTGCTAATGGAAACATGTAGAGCCAGGTGATTGTGCTGTTCTGTCTGTGGGAAGGTATATATGAAAGATGCCTTGCTGCTAATGGAAACATGTAGAGCCAGGTGACTGTGCTGTTCTGTCTGTGGGAAGGTATATATGAAAGATGCCTTGTTGCTAATGGAAACATGTAGAGCCAGGTGACTGTGCTGTTCTGTCCGTGGGAAGGTATATATGAAAGATGCCTTGCTGCTAATGGAAACATGTAGAGCCAGGTGACTGTGCTGTTCTGTCTGTTTGAAGGTATATATGAAAGATGCCTTGCTGCTAATGGAAACATGTAGAGCCAGGTGACTGTGCTGTTCTGTCTGTGGGAAGGTATATATGAAAGATGCCTTGCTGCTAATGGAAACATGTAGAGCCAGGTGACTGGTGTATCAAAAGTGTGCTGTTCTGTCTGTGGGAAGGTATATATAAAAGATGCCTTGCTGCTAATGGAAACATGTAGAGCCAGGTGACTGTGCTGTTCTGTCTGTTGGAAGGTATATATGAAAGATGCCTTGCTGCTAATGGAAACATGTAGAGCCAGGTGACTGGTGTATCAAAAGTGTGCTGTTCTGTCTGTGGGAAGGTATATATGAAAGATGCCTTGTTGCTAATGGAAACATGTAGAGCCAGGTGACTGTGCTGTTCTGTCTGTTGGAAGGTATATATGAAAGATGCCTTGCTGCTAATGGAAACATGTAGAGCCAGGTGACTGGTGTATCAAAAGTGTGCTGTTCTGTCTGTGGGAAGGTATATATGAAAGATGCCTTGCTGCTAATGGAAACATGTAGAGCCAGGTGACTGTGCTGTTCTGTCCGTGGGAAGGTATATATGAAAGATGCCTTGCTGCTAATGGAAACATGTAGAGCCAGGTGACTGGTGTATCAAAAGTGTGCTGTTCTGTCTGTGGGAAGGTATATATGAAAGATGCCTTGTTGCTAATGGAAACATGTAGAGCCAGGTGACTGTGCTGTTCTGTCTGTTGGAAGGTATATATGAAAGATACCTTGCTGCTAATGGAAACATGTAGAGCCAGGTGACTGGTGTATCAAAAGTGTGCTGTTCTGTCTGTGGGAAGGTATATATGAAAGATGCCTTGTTGCTAATGGAAACATGTAGAGCCAGGTGACTGTGCTGTTCTGTCCGTGGTAAGGTATATATGAAAGATGCCTTGCTGCTAATGGAAACATGTAGAGCCAGGTGACTGTGCTGTTCTGTCTGTTTGAAGGTATATATGAAAGATGCCTTGCTGCTAATGGAAACATGTAGAGCCAGGTGACTGGTGTATTAAAAGTGTGCTGTTCTGTCTGTGGGAAGGTATATATGAAAGATGCCTTGTTGCTAATGGAAACATGTAGAGCCAGGTGACTGTGCTGTTCTGTCTGTGGGAAGGTATATATGAAAGATGCCTTGTTGCTAATGGAAACATGTAGAGCCAGGTGACTGTGCTGTTCTGTCTGTTTGAAGGTATATATGAAAGATGCCTTGCTGCTAATGGAAACATGTAGAGCCAGGTGACTGGTGTATTAAAAGTGTGCTGTTCTGTCTGTGGGAAGGTATATATGAAAGATGCCTTGTTGCTAATGGAAACATGTAGAGCCAGGTGACTGTGCTGTTCTGTCTGTGGGAAGGTATATATGAAAGATGCCTTGTTGCTAATGGAAACATGTAGAGCCAGGTGACTGTGCTGTTCTGTCTGTGGGAAGGTATATATGAAAGATGCCTCGCTGCTAATGGAAACATGTAGCAGGTTTCATCTGAAGACCATGTGTTTGACATCCAACAGCCATTACAGGCCAGGGCCCAATCGTAAGCCTAGTTTTGCATGTAAAAGTAAATCTACGACTAAACCACAATTCTTATTACTACTATAGTACAACAAATATAGTTAGAAATACACATATTTCATTTTCTTTTATCCTTAAAATGCTCCATTTTCCTTAAAGATGTAATTTGTTTCATGAAGTAGATGCCAAACACTTGTAAATGTATGCTTGGTATAGCTGCTAGTCGCAGATGTAAACTTACGATGTTTTGTGAAATTGCCCCCTGGAAATAATGTTTTGGGGAAATGCATATAAAAGATCTCTTGCTGCTTTCTGGAAGAGAGTAATTTTTCTTGACCAAGTATCGGGGTTTGAACTTTAAAATTGCCATTGGTAAAATAGTCCAGTGACACAAGAGTGCCGTCAATGATGCTCCTGGCAATTTATATCTGAATGACGGCAACTGCCATCGGTGTCATCATTAAGTTCAAGCCATGAAGTATAGAAATAAGTATAAAGGAAGGAAATGTTTTATTTAACGACGCACTCAACACATTTTATTTACGGTTATATGGCGTCAGACATATGGTTAAGGACCAAACAGATATTGAGGGAGGAAACCCACTGTCGCCACTTCATGGGCTACTCTTTTTTATTAGCAGCAAGGGATCTTTTATATGCACCATCCCATAGACAGGACAGGACATACCACAGCCTTTGATGTACCAGTGATGGTGTACTGGCTGGATCGAAAAATAGCCCAATGGGCCCACTGACAGGGATCAATCACAAACTGACCGTGCATCAAGCGAGCACTTTACTACTGGGCAACGTCTCGCCCAGATAAGTATAAAAGATGCCAATTAAACATAAAAAAAAATTCCTTTCACAGCAATAAAAAAAACATTTACAATGCACTTTTTAAATAATTTACAATTTATATATATTCCAGTTTTAAGACATACTCAAACACTGATTCCAATGGTAAAAACATACTCAAACACTGATTCCAGTGGTAAAGATATATTCAAACACTGATTCCAATGGTAAAGACATACTCAAACACTGATTCCAATGGTAAAGACATACTCAGACACTAATTCCAACGATAAAGACATACTCAAACACTAATTCCAGTGGTAAAGACATACTCAAACACTGATTCCAATGATAAAGACATACTCAAACATTGATTCCAATGGTAAAGACATATTCAAACATTGATTCCAATGGTAAAGACCTATTCAACATGCATTGAAGAAATGCATCAACCTCTTGGTGGTTAAGCCATCGGACTACAGGCTCCAACCAAAAGCGAGTTCTTAAGGGCTCAGTGAGTAGGTGTAAGGCCACTACACCCTCTTCTCTCTCACAAACCAATAAACAACTAACAACTAACCCACTGTCCTAGATAAACAGCCTAGATAGCTGAGGTGTGTGCCCAGGAGAGCGTGCTTAAAGCATGAAAATAAGTTGAAATGAAATGAAGAAATGCCCCAAACATGCCATGACCCCTCTGACCTCATTCCCACCATATATCACAGCTATCAGGGAAACAAGTAAACTCTAACCACTAACTACATGTAAACTTTGAAGTGATCTATACCTTTCCACATGGCCCTCCTGTCAGTTGGAAGTGTAAACAAAGGCTAACAAGTATCCAAAGACTTGGTCCATATATCTTGCCTCAAACATATTTCATAGTGCTTGTTATACAGTCAAACTACTAAAGCTTGAACAATAAAATACAGGTAGCAATATTCTATTCTATAAATAATACTGTCCATTATGTTTGACGTGGTACTACATATTGTGTATCAGTATGTAAGACTGCAAGCACTGAAGTAAGTGAAGAGAGTTGGTTCACGTTACCACCAGGTTATCTCATATATTACCTTTATTTGACACCCAATAGCCAGTGTATTTTATGTGTGTGTATGCTTGGGTGTCATTAAACATTTGTGGTGAGATGTAGCCCAGTGGTAAAATGCTCGCTTGATGTATGGTCGGTTTGGGATCGATTCCCATCGGTGGGCCCATTGGGCTATTTCTCGTTCCAGCCAGTGCACCACGACTGATATATCAAAGGCCGTGGTATGTGCTATCCTCTCTGTGGGATGGTGCATAGAAAAGATCTCTTGCAACCTATCGAAAAGAGTAGCCCATGAAGTGGCAACAGCGGGTTTTCCTTTCTCAATATCTGTATGGCCTATATGTCTGATGCAATATACTCAGTAACCGTAAAATGTGTTGATTGCGTCATTAAATAAAACATTTCCTTCCTTCCTTTATTGAACATTCATTCATCAGGGGGTTCTCTAGAAATCCAGAATGGTACTTTGTTCATCAGAAAATGTTATTAAACAAAAACTACTCCACCTAAATTTGTGTCATTTGTGTGTTATTTAAATATAAAAATCATATGCATGTACATGTACTTGATTCAGTACAAGAACAGTGGTGTGAATGAATAAGAAAGTTTGTTTTGTTTAACGACACCTCTAGAGCACACTGATTTATTAATCATCAGCTATTGGATGTCAAACATTTGGTAATTTTGACATATAGTCTTAGAGAGGAAACCCGCTAAATTTTTCCATTAGTAGCAAAGGATCTTTTATGTGCACCATCCCACAAACAGGATAGTACATACCATGGCCTTTGATATACCAGTTGTGGTGCACTGGCTGGAACGAGAAATAGCCAAATGGGTCCACCGACGGGGATCGATCCTAGACCAACTGCGCATCAGGCGGGCACTTTACCACTGGCTACATCCCGCCCCGTGAATGAATAAAAACATATCAGTGTATCTGTGAATGGATTTTATAGAAAATGTAAACTTGATAAATGCGGCTACCTAGTACGTGTTTTGTCAAAACCTATACAAGGGTTAATTAATTACCACACACTACATGTATGCTTTGTTCGATGCATGTATGCTCTTGATGAAATTTAAAGCTACAGTCTCACAGGGCTTCTAGATTATGGTAGCCCCACTCCCATGGCTAGTGATATTCAATGTTGGGCTAGTAAATAACTACTATTGCCATGCCCGACAGCTAGTGAATTTTGTGTGTCAAATGTTGCAGTTAAGTCTGTTTTGTAAATATAAATATCCTGACCCCACCCCAACCACCCAAAGTTAGTATTTTAAAGCTTTATCTTCCTCTTTAGGTGACATATCTGATTATTACTATTACTTAGTAAACTTTCAGTTTTAACTTAAAAGTAAAGTAGGGCTAGTGGATTTTTAATCATGGCTAGTAAATTTTTTAAATCACTGATCCCATGGCTAGTGTATTTTAAAAACATTCTAGCAGCCCTGTCTCACCTCCCCATCTTATAACACCGTTTCATACAGATACTGGTACTGAGAGTGGAGATTAAATTGTTTTAGAAAATCCAAAAAGAAAGCAATTTTATTAACTTATTCAAATTATAATAAAATCTCGACAGGTGAGCTATCACTCTCGCTCCCCTATCACTCCCCTAAAATGTGTTTTAGGAGAGTAATTTTTAGCTGCCCTTAATATGATTAGCATGTACATTTATATGGTATCAATAATTCAAAATGGTAATATTTTAAATGGCTCCCCATGATTTAAGTTAGGGGAGCAATTAATAACTCCCCTCAATTATTTTCACATCAAGGTCTGTATAATTTATACAGCTTTGCATTTACTCCTATTAAATGCATGTTACCCACAAAGAGACATAATAAAAATAATAATAATTTTAAAAATATAACAAATATCACATACAGGTCATGTATTACTTTCATTTTCTCACAAAGAAAGGACACAACTTTGTGACCTTTCACTGCAAAAAGACATAGATGAACAATGAAATGCTGCTTAAAAGAGCTTAAAAGAGCTTTGTGAATTAGGCCGCAGTTCTGGTTGTAAGAGAATAGGAGAGTAGTATGATGGCCTCATTAAGCTTCATTAACACAGGTGGCCACTTAAAGGAGGTGGCCACAAAAGCAGGTGTGAGTGTACTTTAAGAAAGTAACAGCTCTAACAAGACATGCTTGTCGGGAGGGAGCCCTTCCTTCCGTCCCATTCACAGAATAACATTAAACAAGCATTTACAAACACGGCAACCCCACACAGCACATAAAGCGACTAAGTCAACATCAATGCATCTCGACCTCTGGTGGCAAAGAAAATTTTACGAGGATATAAAACCCTGTGTAAAAACACTCTATCTCTATGCCGTTAAGCGGCCTCAATGCCCCATGACAAATTTATTGTCAGGTAATGTTTGAATGTGCTATGAGGCTTGGCCAATCGATAAACTTTATTACTGTTCAACTAATGTTCTTCTAATGAAGCAAAGTTGTCAATGTTTGCCACATTAAGAATGAGGAACCATGGGCAGAGGTCTACAGATACGAATCATCAAGGTCAACGGGGTCATGATCTTTTCCCAACAAAAGCCTGTCACAGATGAAATGATAACAAAATTTTCTGGATAACCCCTTAACCCAGATACATGTACACACACCCACATACAAAATAATCTCTCAGACTACTTTTTCTTCAGTTCAATGGATGTCAGGCTTGGTGAACATGGCTGATGATACATCAAGCCATGACGAAAAGGAGAAAATTGTTACAATGACAAGCGTAACAGCCAGTCAATTTTTACCTCGTAAAAGATAATCATTTTTTTCGGCCCGCGAGTTTTACAACTTTGTGATCTCTCCGAGGAATGATAAGATGTTGGCTAGAGAGACGATTGTTAATGGTGCGGAAAATCTACAACATTTCTTTTCTGCATCTGTGGCCCCAAGCGGGTTACGGAGATCTGATAACTGGTGTTAAGGCGTCTTTATTACTTCTGCTGTAGACTCGGAATTACTTGTGCGTGTGTCCTGTGTTTTGTAAGGAGAACCTGTGTGATCTCAGCTTTATTGGCACATATCAGAACAAGATTTACTAGCTGCCAGTGTTATTAAATCTCGATGGATTGGGTTTAGAAGAAAGGAAAGTAATGTTTGTTTAATGACACCTCAGTAAATTTGCAATTGTAATTTTTTGGTGTCTAACATGGGTTTTTTAACACTTGGTTAAAAAAGAAAATGAGTGAGATTGAGAAAGAGATTAAGAGAGAGAGAGAGAGAGAGAGAGAGAGAGAGAGAGAGAGAGAGAGAGAGAAGAGAGAGAGAGAGAGAGAGAGCGGGGGGGGGGGGGGGAGGGAGGAGAGAGAGAGATACAGGGAGATAGAGACAGGGAGACAGAGAGAGTGACAGAGAGAGAGTGATATTTAGAGAGAGAAACAGACATACAGACAGACAGACAGAGACAGACACACAAAGACAGAGTACAAAAGAAAGAAACATACACACACAGAGAGAGATATAGACATAGACATAGACAGAGAGAGAGAGAGAGAGAGAGAGAGAGAGAGAGAGAGAGAGAGAGAGAGAGAGAGAGAGAGAGAGAGAGAGAGAGAGAGAGAGAGAGAGAGAGAGAGATAGACAGACAGACAGACAGAGATAGACAGAGAAACATACTCCTAGATCTTTTATATGCACTTTCCAGTCTTTCCCACAGACAGAAGAGTACATACCACAACCAGATATGGGATACGAGTCCACAAATTGAGTCAATCAAGGACGATTTTTCCTGTGATCCATCACCCCTCAGCTGACAGTTTAGAATATTCCAAACATTCCAAAACTCACATTGTTTTTCAGAACTAATGGACTGAACATGTTATACATGTTAGATTAGGAAAAAAACGAAACACCCACAAACAAACATAAAAAGAAATGTATATTTTGTTTAACTGTTTTACTTGGCACATGTTACTGCTATGATGTGTTTAAACATACACATGTACATATGTACGTATGTGAAAAAAGAAAGGCAAGGAATGTTAATTAGTTTCATAAGACTGTTCCTACCTACCTAGCAGCAAGGGGTCTTTTATACATGTATATGCACATCCCCACACACACCACACACACACATATATATATATATATATATATATATATATATATATATACATACACCATGGCATTTGATACATTAGTCATCAGGCACACTTATCCATAGAGCAGAATCGATCCTATGACTTACTGCACCTCAGACAAATTACACTCAAACACCAAGCATCATCTTGTTAACCTTCTTCAGTAAGTTCATATGTCACAAATGTATGGATTATAATCATTTACTTAATAATTACAGTAAGGTGGGAAAGAAAGATCAATCACTATTTTTATCACCAAGAAATACAAAACAAAAAATATATTTCTTACATGTTCAATATACTGTTATAAAATGATAGTACATATATAAAACATAAAAACGGGATCTATTTTATGTATAAGCTAATGCATAAGCTTTTTTTTTGGGGGGGAGGGGGGTGTTGGGATCGAAAACTCTTGGAAAAAAAGGATCTTTTGAGTGCAGACATTGTAAAAGACTGCTGTAAATATTTTTTTCTTCAAAAAGTGAACATCACTGATCCATGAGGAAGGAAGAGTGTCAGGTATCAGATGTGGGGGTGGAGTTGAGAAATGAAATCCCCCACTTAAACAAAAAGATCTTTTTTTCAATATATTTTGGGGGAAACATGACTAGACCCCCTTCACCCATAAACTTTGCTCACCACAGTCTACACCCTCCCTACATTAATTCCTGCACATGCTTTTGTGTACCCAACACACACACAATAAGAATTTTATAAATAACTGGCGAATTTTATTTTAATTTGGCGAAATAATTTCATGTAATAATTGTTATTCTGAAAGAAAATAAGTGGGTTTTTTGCCATTTTTGAAGTTTAATAGATAATTTAGCAAAATTTTCTGCACACTTCCAGAGCTACAAAATGTAGCCCTGACCGCCATGTACAAGCCTGATCTAAGATGCAAAATGTATTTCTTTTTTCTTGAGTGTTCCTGTTACTTACCATGGCTCGTGTAAGGTGACTCTCACCATCGAAGAAATAAAGTGCGTCATTACAAATCCCCTTAGGTGTTCTGTCTGGTATATCCAATTCCAACATTCGCAACATAAGTTTCCAGTTTTTGTTTTGAGCTCTGAACGTCATGGAACACTCTATGGGCGAACTGTATGTAATGTTTTGCTTCAGGTTGTGGGAGAACACTGTCGCTCCTCCTAAATACTTGCTGTCCGCACAGTCAGGATTTTGCATGAAATCTGAAATAATAATTTAAAAAAATAATGAAATCAATGTAAATCATAAAATGACTGTTACCAAATTATTAGGGCCAGATTTACAAAGCCAGTCTTAGACTTACACGTGTGTAACTACATGCATTTAACATGCTTAAACATCTGCGTTCAAGAAATTTGTAAATTCAGCATTTAATTTTTAAAATGTGGTGTATTGATGCATGACCTTATGCATTTTATTTTTTTTCCATAACATCATAAAGAATAAGACAAAAATCCTAAACACCCCCCCCCCCCCCCTCAAATAAAAATCAACAACAATGGTCACAAATGCCATGATTAAAATGCAAGCACTGGGTTTTTTTGTTAATATAAAGTAATCATGCTATATATATATATATATCTGAGAGAAAAAAAACTTTTAAAAAGAGCCTTCTGAATACTAGTAAGTCAATGGCTTGCTGTTGTTGTTGTTGTTGATAGAAGCATTCAATCTAATCCTACTTTTACTCTTTATTAAACATATAGCATAATACCCTGGGATTGTTGTTTTGGGGGTGTAAGTGTGGTGCAGTACGGCATCGTTTTATATAGACCAGCATGCATCCTACTGGATATAGCCTAAACAGATTGCAACAGTGAAAAAGAAGAACATGTATGAGGTCACTTCCTTTATTTTCCGAATGCTAACAAAGAACTATGCATAAATCCCATTCAGATACTGACATGTCTAATCAGTACGTTTAGAAAGAAATACACATATTTTAGTGTTATTAATGTTTGTTTTGTTTTGTTGAACGACACCACTAGAGCACACTGATTTAATAATCATCGGCTATATTGGATGTCAAACATATGGTCATTTTGACAATCATAGAGAAGAAACCTGTTACATCTTTCCATTAGTAGCAAGGGATCTTGTATATGTACCTTCCCACACAGGGCAGCACATACCACGACCTTTAATATACCAGTCATGGTGCACTGGCTGGGATGAAAAATAGCCCAATGGGCCCACCAACGGGGATGGATCCCAGACAGACTGTGCGTCAGACGAACGCTTTACCACTGGGCTACATCCCACCCCCTGTTATTAATGTGTCATATTAGTTTTATATCATTTTGCTTCTAAAAGGAACTATAATAGTGGCACATGTATGACATGTTTCTTTAGCTTCACAAATTGGCATGCCTGCATGAAGTAGTTTAAGTAGCTGCTACATATATCTCAAATATGGCTAAATTGTTTGAGATCAAAATATTCCGTTACCATTTTTGTTTTTTATTGGCTGATATCTGGCAGAAGTGGGTTTCAGTGCTTACACTAACAAATTAGGATCTGTTCAGTTTGGACATTTGGGCAGCTGAATCTTAATTAGATTTCACTCAAAACGGACACATATGGTAAATATTTGTTAATCAATTACTTTTTCTCCAAGAATATTCCATTTACTTGTATATTTCATGCATTTATAAACATTATTTTATCAGAATATAAATATGCTAGACTGATATTTTTTAAAGTACATCTACATCAGTAAATGTTATCAAGCTATTTCTTTATTTCAGTTTAAATTTAATGAATATCCATTTTTGTAATCTAAATAACCATGTATTTATCTCAAAAGTTATATATATGTGAATGTTTGACATTTATTAATAATATTTATGTTTAAGAGAAAAATATTTCTTAAAATGCAAGCTCACGAAGTAGCAGATAAAGGGAGTTAGACACCTGACAGCTACTCCTGAAATTAATATTTACTTGAGGTAAAATGGTGTGTATTGACAGGTGATGCAGGGATAGTTTTGGCACTTGGCCAAATTCGCCAATTGCGAATTTTTAAAGCAGTTCGCAAATTTTATCTTATTTTGGCGAAAACATTTCATGTAATAATTGACATTTTATTTAAAGAATATAATTGTTGATTTCTGCAATTTTTCAAGATTAATAGACACTTTGGCAAAATATCTTGCTCACCCAGAGTTAGCCCTGTGATTGTCCCCCACCAAGCTGTAGTCTGCTATTACACCTGTTCCACTGTTCATGTATGGTGGGATGGCAGCACGTGTGCAGGAATTTTAGCAGGGCGTGGTGGGGGGGGGGGGGGTGTGTGTCTAGACTGTACTGACCAAAGTTTATAGTGGGGGGGGGGGTAGAGTCTAGCTCCTCTAGAAAATATATTGAAAAAAAAAAGGAGAAAGTTTGCTTTACCAGGGAGGGGTTTCAACCCTCGAAAACTCTTCCCATTTCGCATGCCTGGATGGTGCGAGCATCGAGTACACAACTGGATAGCTGGTCTATATAGTCTATATAATTCTTAGTTGATTTGTATAGTTTGGAATACTATTGGTACTACTGTCATTTAAACTTGCATTCTCTCTCTTAACATGGGGGCAGAACGTAGCTCAGTGGCACAGCGCTCACCTGATGCGCGGTTGGTCTAGGATCGATCCCCGTCGGTGGCCCCATTGGGCTATTTCTCGTGCCAGCCAGTGCTCCACAACTGGTGTAACAAAGGCCGGGGTATGTAAAATGTGTTGAGTGTGTCATTAAATAAAACATTTCATTCCTTCCTTTTCTCTCTTAAACAATTCTGTATTACTTCTCCCTAATGTGTCTAGAGTGAGAAGTCACTTCTCCCTGTTTTTCTAGCCTAGCGTCAACCCTGACATGCTGAAGGGAGCGGGAACTTATTCTTTTTAAAAAAATAAAGTGACTGTTCAATTTAAAAAAACAACAACATATATATATCTACTGTAGATTGGTGGGTTTTTTATATGGTACAGGCCTGCAGTGTGCTGAAATACAATTTAATTATGGGGTTTTTCTAAACTAGATAATAACATACATTTAATGTCACACAAAATGTAATCAAGATGAGTAAAAGGGGAAATGGTTAACACTTACATACTTAAATATTTATCTACACTGTCCAATAAAACATACATCAAAGGAAACGATTTATTGACAGCTGTCTCATAAATCTTTATGCAAGGAAAATCTTTCTTTTGATATTAATAATAAATCATTCACAATTTGATGATTAATCTTAAAGATGAAAGCATGTTATTGTAACAACAAAACGTTCGTAAGCAACAAATTAACCATGCAACAACTACAAAAGAGAAAAAAGGAATGTTTAATTTAATGACACCGCAGCAGTTTTGAATTGGGGTATTTTAGATGTTATAATTTAAACATCCCAACCAGTATATGCCCCATGACTGGTATGTCAAAGGCCATGGTATGTGTTGTCCTGTCTGTAGGAAAGTATATTATTTTTGAGACATGAGGCTTGGAATAGCTATACCACTTGTCAAATTCACCAATTGCAAAAATATTTTAAAATGCTGAATTTTTTTTTTTAATATGGCAACATAATTTTAGGTAATGGCTGATATTTTATAGCAAAGAAAATGGGTTCCTGCAATTTTTCAAGTTTCATAGATAATTTGGTGAAATGTTCAGGCTGAAGCAGAGCTACACTACATGTATATAGTTCTGGGGTCCACTGAGTAAATTCTGTGATCCACTAAATCCCAAGTAAAGGTTAGAACATTCTGTCACGTAAAGTGAAGTTCCAGTGACCAAAACTTGTAGCCATAAAAGACAAGCGCTAGATGTGCTTTTTAATGAAAAATAAAAAGATAGGATTTCAACTTGGAAGTCAAATAATGATGAACAAATATGGATATTTATTGTCAAGGGAGATGAGAAAAGGATTCAGTTGGGGTGCATTAGTGGGTGGGCAGCAATACTGAGGGACCAAAAGAGAAAATGTTTGTGTCAGGGCCAGCTCTGGCACTTGCCAAATTCACCAATTGCGAAATTAAAACACAATTGGCAAATTTTATTTTAATTTGGTGAAATAATTTCATTAAATAATTGATATTTTGTTAGAAAATATCTGGGTTTCTACAATTTTTGAAGTTTAATATATAATTTGGTGAAATTTTCTGCTGATCCAGAGTTAGCTATCCCTGTTTGTGTAAATATTCAATCAAACAAGAGTGTCTTAACATATACCAATGCACTGGAAATGTGCATTCATTGTTTCTCTATAGCAATTATAAGTCCTTCTTAAATGATGTTTACAAAGACAACAAACTCACTTCCAAAACAAGCACGTGCCAGCATGGAAATAATAACATAACTTGCTCACTTATTACAGGAAAAATGCTAAAAATGGTAAATATGTAATTCTGCCATACGCCATAGCACAAAATAAACAGTTAAGACATGAACGTCAACATGTTTTTTACTAACAATCAATGGAAAACACTTGATCAACAAATTTCTCGCACCGCAGGCAAGATGAGAAAAGAGTATACTGAAATTGTTCAAACAACTTGCAGGACAACTGCCAGAAACAACATATCTATGTATGTAGGTAATATTCTTATCCTACAATCATTCTGCAAATGGGAAGACACAACTTATTGAGTATACACACGTGGCCACTATGGTTTCTACCAGTACTCTAATTAGTTTTCCCTCGCTTGTTTTAGCATGGTGCAGCACCATGCCTCAATAGTCTAGCACAATCTTACCTTAATCAGCACCATGCTGCCCTGAGATTAAACAAGCCTTTTTCACTAATTAATTCTAAAATTGCCTTTATAAAACACCCTAAAAGGTATTATTAATTAATAAAATATGCCTTTTATATCTTTTGCCATTCATTTATTAAAGCAAGCACATAACTTACCTTAATGTTTATTGCAATTAATTTTTGTGTATTTTTACTGAAAAACAAGTGCCCCGAAAATGGTGAAAATGCCCCAAAAGTGTTTGGTCTACCATGCCGTGCCAAATTTCTAGAGAAATCACTAACTCTAACTAGACCATATGTCCTCAAACCAAATTTGTTATTTGCCCATTGTGAAGCCAATCTCCAACTCCGTAAGAGCATTTTTTGGACTTCAGTCCTTTATACTAGTATTTTTTACTTCTATTTCATGTTCTCTTCTTAAAACATTAGCAAATCTGAATTCAATTACCAATGTTCATTTTAAATTAATTTTGTGCTTAAATTTAAAACCAATTTCGGTTCAGTTAAGCACACTGTCCTATACTTGTATGCACACACCTCAAACATACAGCCTCTGTGTGTCCTAGTCAGGAGTTAATGGTTAGTTAATACAGTGGACCCATTCTCTGACCAGAGCTCGAAACGGCCTGTGGTCAGGTAGCCAAATGTGACCAATGTCCCGTTTGGGCGACTTAAATATTAAAATAATAATGGTGTTAGTCGCCGAAATAATATTATGTGGGCAATTTTCTTTAGAGGTATAACATATGAGCCACTATTATTATGTGGGCAATCTTCTTTAGAGGTATAACATATGAGCCACTATTATTATGTGGGCAATCTTCTTTAGAGGTATAACATATGAGCCACTATTATTATGTGGGCAATCTTCTTTAGAGGTATAACATATGAGCCACTATTATTATGTGGGCAATCTTCTTTAGAGGTATAACATATGAGCCACTATTATTATGTGGGCAATCTTCTTTAGAGGTATAACATATGAGCCACTATTATTATTTGTATTCCACATCAAAATCTTGTTCGTGGTTCTCTTGCCATAATTTGCAAACATCCATTATTACTTTTTGGGCCACCATTTTTTTTGCGAGTTTCAAGCCCTGTCTGACTAGGTTTTTTCCATCCCATCCAATGCACCACAATTGGTATATCAAAGGACATGGTATGTGCTATCATGTCTGTGAGAAAGTGCATTTAAAAAGCCCTTGCTGCTAATGGAAAAATGTAGCAGGTTTCCTCTAAGACTATTTATAACTAAAAATTACCTAATGTCCAACATGAAAATAGCCAATGATTAATAAATCAATATGCTCTAGTGGTGTTGTTAAACAAAACAAACTTTAAAACTTTTTTAACTTTAAACTTACATGCTGGATTATAAGCACAATGCTACCAAGATCATCAGTTTATCGTGAAATAATAATAGCAAGCCAAAAGATTGTTTTAATTTCTTCTTTTTAGTTCCTACATGCTGGATTATAAACACAATGCTACCAAGATCATCAGTTTATCGTGAAATAATAATAGCAAGCCAAAAGATTGTTTTAATTTCTTCTTTTTAGTTCCAACATGCTGGATTATAAGCACAATGCTACCAAGATCATCAGTTTATCGTGAAATAATAATAGCAAGCCAAAAAGATTGTTTTAATTTCTTCTTTTTAGTTCCTACATGCTGGATTATAAGCACAATGCTACCAAGATCATCAGTTTATCGTGAAATAATAATAGCAAGCCAAAAGATTGTTTTAATTTCTTCTTTTTAGTTCCAACATGCTGGATTATAAGCACAATGCTACCAAGATCATCAGTTCATCATGCAATGATAACAGCAAGCCAACAGATTGTTTTAATTTCTTCCTTTTAGTTCCTGGGGCCTATTTCACTAAAGATCGTAAGTTTACGTCTGCTACTAGCAGTTATACCGGCTGTGCGTTTACATGGGTTTGGCGTCTATTTCACGCAGAAAATTGCATCATTACGGAAGACGGAGCATTTTAAAGACAAAAGAAAATGAACTATGTGCATTTCTAACTATATTTGTTGTACTATAATAGTAATAAGAATTGTGGTTTAGTCGTAGATTTACATTTACGTGCAAAACTAGGATTACGATGGTTTGTGAAATTGGGCCCTGGTCTTTAACAGTGCTAATATTTATCATTATTTATGTATACAGTATATTCAGCACCAACACCAACCATCATCCAACTTGATGATTCTTCCAAAAATATTGCAAGCAGGTTATCAAATCTCAAAACTGTCCAACACATAAATCTATATCTGCCAATGGAGTGATCATCGTAATTCTAGATTGCTTTGAAAGTTTCGTTTTGCAGACAGATTATACTGGAATCATATTTCTGACTGTAACAGAATTGGCAAGCAGTAGATACACAACATACAGCTGCATAGCCATTTGGTTGTGTTCAGATGTGTGCAAGGACCAACATGGCAGACCTGTCTGGGAGATAAAGTATCACCATGACTCCACCTTTCATCACATCCTTATCTGGGGCCTCCTCGCTTAGGACTTGAAGATGGAGGTTTAGAAACACAAACTGCCAAGCTAGGGTTGGTTAAAAAATACATACAGAAACAATATATCTCTGAGGTTTGTATTAAGACAAAGTTTGGCCACTTTGAACAATGTCATTTCATTCAACTTATTTCTGTGCCTATACCCAATTAAGGTTCAAGCATGCTGTCCTGGGCATACACATCTCAGCTATCCAGGACAGTGGGTTAGTTATTAGCTGGTTAGTGGTTAGTGAGAGAGAAGAGGGTGTAGTGGCCTTGCACGTATCTATTCAGCCCTTAAGAAAACGCTCTGGGTTGGAGCCGGTACCGGGCTGAGAACCTTGTACCTACCAGCCTGTAGTCCGATGGCTTAACCACGACACCACCGAGGCTGGTTGAACAATGTCAGGGCTGGCTCTGCCACTCACCAAATTCGCGAATTGCGAATTTTAAGAATAGTTGGTGAATTTGATTTTAATTTGGCAAAACAAATGATGTAATGATTGATAATACGTTGTAAAATAACTGTAGGTTTTGCATTTTTGAGATAATCTGATGAAATGTTTTGATCACTGAGAGCTAGCCCTGAATGTGCAAATTTTACAAAGGTTCAGAAAGAAAGAAAGGAAAGTTTTATTTAACGATGCACTCAGCACATTTTATTTACGGTTATATGGCATCAGACATATGATTAAGGACCACACAGATATTGAGAGAGGAAACCCGCTGTTACCACTTCATGGGCTACTCTTTTCAATTAACAGCAAGGGATCTTTTATATGCACCATTCCACAGACAGGGTAGTACATACCACAGCCTTTGATATACCAGTTGTGATGCACTGGCTGGAATGAGAAATAGCCCAATGGGTCCACCAATGGAGATCAATCCCAGACCGACTGCACATCGAGCGAGTGCTCTACCACTGGGCTACATCCTGCCCCACAAAGGTTCAGAAACACACTGTAGGGAAAAGGATGGGAAAATGGCTTAAATTTAAAACAAAATCCCACAAATGTTAATAAATACAGTCATGGAAGAATGAATCTCCGAGGGTTGTAAAGACAGTTTGGCCACTTTGAACAATGTAAGAATTTTTACAAAGGTTCAGAATCACACTGTAGGAAAAATGACAGGAAAATGACTTTTTAAAAACAGATCAAATCTCACAAAAATGTTAAATGTAGTTAAAAGATTAAAAGCTTGGCTACTACAGAATGAAAGAAGATGAAAATGTGCTGTTTTTGTTTTCCACTGTATATATACTCTTCAAAAGAAGAAACGCAAAACCACATTGTCGTAACATTTGGAGAATTGATTTAATTATTGAATGGTGAGTCCGATAATTACCAAATGTTGCAGGATTGTTCACAATTCACTCTAGTCCATTGTGAGTAAGTGATAGGACACACCACCAAGGTCAAGGTCATCTGGAGTCAATACTGGGTGTGGCCTCCGCGTGTGTTGACAACTGCCTGGCACCGCCTGCCCATTGAAGCAACCAGAGTACGGATGACGTCCCGGGGGATGGTGGCCCACTCGGCCTGCAAGGCTGCTGCCAGCTCGGGCAGGGTCTGGGGCTGTGGTTGTCGCTGTCGGAGGCGTCGGTCCAACTCGTCCCATAGATGCTCAATTGGGTTCAAATCCGGTGATATCGATGGCCAAGGAAGGACATTAATGTTGTTGTTCTGTAGGAAAGCCGTTGTGAGACGTGCTGTGTGAGGCCTGGCGTTGTCATGTTGGAACACTGCGTTGGCGTTGGCCATAACTGGAACGATGTGTGGCCGGAGGATCTGGTCAATGTAGCCCTGTGCATTCAGGTTGCCCTGCACGTGGACCAGGTCAGTTCTGCCAGTGTGTGAGATGGCTGCCCACACCATGACACTACCCCCGCCGAATCTGTCCACTTCCTGCACGCAGTTTGCCGCATAACGTTCACCACGACGCCTATACACGCGACATCTTCCATCATGACGTCGGAGCAGAAATCGGACTCGTCACTGAACCACACCTGTCTCCATCGCAGTTGAGGCCATTGTCGATGAATCTGGCACCACTGCAGTCGGAGTCGACGGTGTTGTGGTGTTAAGATGACACCTCGAACTGGACGTCTGGCACGAATTCCTACCTCACGTAGGCGGTTCCGTACGGTCTGGTCGGATATCCTGCGCAAACCTGGTATTGCTGCGGCTGTGGAGGTGGCAGTAGTCAATCGTTCCCGAAGGTGGCGTACCCAGATGTAGCGGTCCTGCCCGGGGGTAGTGACCCGTGGTCGACTGGATCTAGGGAGGTCACGTGTTGATCCATGTTGCTGGTAACGGTCCCACAGTCTGGAGATGGTGCTTGGGGACACATGGAATGCCCTGGCAACGGCCGTTCTGGATTCGCCTGCGTCTAGTCGGCCGATGGCATTGTTTCTCTGCGGTTCACTGAGACGTGGCATGTCCTGGATTGTCAACTGTCGGCCAGATACAGAGGCCAGGCAAGCGACACCCTGCACTTTTATACTGTCGGTGTTCATGTTGCACGTGCAGACAACGCACGTGCAGTGGTGACATGGTTTGCACGTGGCTGCGTTTTTGCGAATATTCACATTTTGGAACTTTATTGTACAGTAGCTGCGTTTTATCGAATGTAACCGTGGGAATGTGTTTGGGACATGCAATGACCTTATATTCACAAAGCATGAACCGGTATGAAACATAAAATCGGAGTTATAACCCATTTGTACCCTTTTGCGTTTCTTTTTTTGAAGAGTATAGATATAGATATTGATAAAAATGTGGATTGTGAACCCCACCAGAGACCATTAGTTTGTTTTGTTTAACGACACCACTAGAGCACATTGACTTATTAATTATCAGCTGTTGGATGTCAAACATTTGGTAATTCTTACATATAATATTGGAGCAGAAACCTGCTGGACTTTTTCCATTAATACATGTAGCAAGGGATCATATATATGCACCATGCCACAGTTCATTATGAAATACACATGATGGAAGAATATTCTCTCTCTTGGCTGTTAAGACCAAGAACTTAGTAATATGGAGTAGCAGAATTTAATAAACATTCAGAATATTGATATACATGTATTAAGTCAATCTAAATTCTGTCCATACATAACAAATTAACCTTATGGTATATAATGTTATATTAATTTTAAAAAAGATAAATGATAATTATTTGTGTTTGCTTATTATCAGCTCTAATTTATATGAAGATGCAGAGAATATTTTGTTTTCAAAATCTTGATTAACAACATTTCTAATCAATTGAATTTTTTTTAATCAATTGAAAAATGATTAGCAATTACTGTTTAATGTCTTAAAATTGTGTAGCAATCTCTGAAACGTGCGTAGCGAATCGTGATGTGATACTAAACAACATGTTTCCCCGAGATGAAGTCACGACAATCCGTAATATGTTAGATTAAGTATCAATGAACCTTGTAAAAAATGTATCTTAACTTTAATTCATAGGAAGATGAATTAATGTCAAACTGGTAATACACATCACATGATGGTATCGGTGAATCGTGTATAAGTAATAAAGAAAAAGGTAAAGCAAACCAGACATGTTTACGGGTTACCAGAAAGTGTGTTTTGTTATTATTAGCTTTAATTTATATGAAGATGAATTCACATCAAACTACAATTTATTACCCATATGGTTAAAAATATCTTGGTACATATCAAAGTGATACGTCCCACTAGAACTTCAAGTGGGACGTATCACTTCAACGTCATATGATGACGTCATCGATTAGTGCACTATACCACCTTACAGGAACGTCGCTAAAGCTCGTGACAACTGAAAATTATTTCACTCAGGACATAAACATGATAAAAAAATTGAAGCTTGTTTAATATCCTATAATTATGTTACAAGATGATCAGTGAAGCTTGTATTTAAGTAATAAATAAAAAGTCAAAGCAAATCAGATTGTCCAGTGTTTTGTTATTATTAGCTTTAGTTTAACAATATGAAGATGATTTTACATCAAACTGCAATATACCGTACATGAACACAGGGGTTTCCCCAGAGCCATATAGCGTAGCATGCCATTTAAACGCTTTGTCTTATTTATCGATAAATAAATAATATATAGAGAATAATACATGAGTGGCCGTTAGATATCATTTATCTCACGAGTTGTTTTAAAATGCATTTAACGAGTGAAAGTGAGTTTGATATGTTATTAAACAACGAGTTGTGAGATAAATGCTATCTAACGAACACAAATGTATTATTCTATTCTTTACATATCCCCCCAAAAGATTTTAAGAGAATTTTAACATCTTTTTCGACTAAAAGTTATTTACAGCCGTTGCACTTGTAGCGAACTTATGTGTCACAAACACATCATTGTCAGGTTAACTATACGTCACAGTGTAATATATTTCCACTGTGTTGTTTTTCATTGGCTGCATGGCACTGTTGATCTGGTCATCGCCTGCTAGTTGTATGTCTTGAAATTGTTAACACACATACTTGTGTTAACAACCCATGTGTTATCAAAAACCATGCATGGTGTTCTCATCAATGGGAATGTAACAAAATAAAAAATAAATTTTTAATTAAATGAAAACATGATTTGCTGATTTGAAAGCAACACTAAACTGTTTTCAACCCACTACCCAAATCTGACTTATTTTGAATTCACTTGTGTTAAACTGATGCTAAAAATGTATGCACCTTAAAACAAATCCTGGGAAAAGGCATGGAACATTAGGGGCCATTCACATTTGTCAAACATTCACAACCAGATCAACCATATTCTTCAGTCTGTCTAGGATCAGTCACCGTCAGTTGGCCCATTGGACTATTTCTCATTTCAGCTAGTGCACCATGACTGATATATCAAAGGCTGTGGTATGTGTTATCCTGTCCGTGGGATGGTGCATATATAAAAGATCCCTTGCTACTAATGGAAACATATAGCAGGTTTCCTTTGTAAGACTATATGTAAAAATTACCAAATGTTTGACATCCAATAGCCTAGCTATGATTAATACACCAATGTGCTCTAGTGGTGTCATTAAACAAAACAAACTTTTAACTTTCTTCTTTGGTACCTCCCTCCCTCTGCCCTTCTGAAAGCATACCGGTACATCAAAAATGTTGATTTTGCAAGGAATATTTTATTAACCATGTTTTGTTTGTATTTAAAGCATTGGCTGACATTAAACCCCTTTCACATTAGCACGGTTTGTGGCCTATAGCTCTTACATGATGGTATCAGTCAACCGGTAATGGTTTAATGTAAGAAAAACATGCGTAAGTCATTGCGTTATCATTACCATTACTATCTGTAGCAGAACCGTCATCATCATCATTACCATCATCATCTTTTATTACCAACACACAAGGAAGTGCATGTACGAGAAATATGCATGTGTACACAGTATTAGCAACTGTGGAGGGATAAAAGACCAGGTGTGTTTTGACTCCGTTCTTTTGGTAAATGCATTCACAGCTAGGAAAACAAACAGTAACTGCCAAGGAACATCTATTTCCAAGTGTGCGCCAGTTTTCTTCACCAGATTCTCGCCAGTTTTCTTCACCAGATTCTTGGAACAGCCTCACAGTGGTATCGTTGCTGGAGTCGAAAGAATTAACAGACACATGTCTCGTTGGAGAGGGGAAAAAAAGAAAAGCGTTCGGAACTTGTTGAATGGGTTTTTCAACAAGCCAGGCCCCGCTCCAGCGCACTTCACAAACTGTTAACATGGGGTGTATGTTAGAAAGGCATTAAACCTTTCAAGGGTAGCGGAGCGGAAAAATGCTTTGAAGCCATGCTGAGAGGGTCTTTTGTTGCCACTGACAACCCCCCTACTCCAGTACATCTCAATTACACCCCATTTGGCCGGCTAAAGACCCAGTGAACAAACAGAGCTGAAATGATTCTGAAAGTTAAACCAACTGTTTGGCTCCGAACTGCACCAACCCTTTTGAGTTATTACCATTCACGGCCATTGTGCGAGTTGGTGATTTTGTTACCAAGTACAAGGTGTTAGGCGTCACATGTACCGTAGGACGTGCGTGAGTGAAAAAGCAGAGTGTTTGTTGAAATCCTGCCCATGTATAAGCCCCTCTAAGGTTTTTTTTTTTTTTAAACAATTGTTATCAGAGACCCAGAGCACATTGTTATTTTAACCTTGTAAAGATATTCAAAGATAAGGTTAGAAATCTCAGGGCTTTAGTGCCAGTAATTTTGTCCAATTTTGTCCGTCAGATCTAATTTGTGAATGTGACATACTGCGAACATGTCTTGTAAATAATTTTCTATAGGGCATACAAAGTATTACCTTTGATCATTGAGGTGCTACAGTTGAAAATTTGATGGTAATTTGAGCACAAATTCTGATCTACATGTACATGTACGATGATATAGGGTATGATGATATAGGGTACGATGATATAGGGTACGATGATACAGGGTACGATGATATAGGGTACGATGATATAGGGTACGTGTGTACATGTACATCCACATCTGCTCAAGCAGGTATCTCTATTATACAGCTACTTTTATTAGCAGGTGATTTTATTGTCTAACACAGTGAACACTGACTAGAAAGGGTGGGACGTGGCCCAGTGGTTAAGTACTCGCCTGATGCACAGTTGGTCTATGATTGATCCCCATCTGTGGGCCTATTGGGCTATTTCTTGTTTCAGTCAGTACACCACTACTGGTATATCAAAGGCTGTGGTATGAGCCATCCTATCTGTGGGATGGTGCAAACATTTTTTTTTAATAAAAGACCCCTATCTACTAAGGGAAAAATGTAGCAGGTTTCCTCTCTAAGACTATATCTCTAAATTACCAAATGTTTGACGTCCATTAGCCGATAATAAATAAATCAATGTGCTGTAGTAGTGCCATTAAATTTAACCATTAAGTTGGAAGGAAAGAAGGAATATTTTATTTAACGACGCACTCAACACATTTTATTTATAGTTATATGGCGTTGGACATATGGTTAAGGACCACACAGATATTGAGAGAGCAAACCCGCTGTCACCACTTCATGGGCTACTCTTTTCGACTAGCAGCAAGGGATCTTTTATATGCACCATCCCACGGACAGGATAGCACATACCACAGCCTTTGATATACCAGTCGTGGTGCACTGGCTGGAGCGAGACTATTAAGTTGGATTAAGATGTTATTTTTATTACGCTCGTCAAACATCGAACATAGTGAAAACTGACAAGTCTTAAACAGAAACTAGTTAGCTTGAATTTTAGCCCAGTGCATTTATTGCATTATGCCTTTTCATATCTGTGAGTGTTTCGCTTTCATCATATTGTTGAAGTCTCAATTATACAGACAAAATGTCAAGTTTTATGTTCTTTTTAACTTTGTTTCATTTCTTGAAGTTCACGGTTTTAAGACAAAGTCATTTGTTTTAATTCTTGTCTTACAAAAGGAAATGCTGTTGTATGACATATATAAGCTTGATATATATATACCTATAAATGTTACATTAAAGACATAAAGAGCATTAACACCCATGTTAAGACCTGCAATGTGCATGTAAATGTCAAACTTCTACAGTTAAATACTAGTATCTTGTCAACACTGCGGAACATCAAACTAAAAGAAAAAAGTTAGTTTTTTGTTTAACAACATCAGCAGAGCACATTGATTTATTAATCATCGGCTATTATCCAATATTATACATTTGGTAATTTTGACTTAGTCTTAGAGAGGAAACCTGCTACATTTTGCCATTAGTAACAAGGGATCTTTTATTTGCACCATCCCACAGACAGGATAGCACATACCACGGCCTTTGATATGCCAGTAGTGGTGCACTGGTTGGAATGAGAAATAGCCCAATGGGCCCACCGACAGGGATCTATCCTAGACTAACCGTGCATCAAGCAAACACTTTACCACTGGGCTACATCCCGCCCCAACATTAAATGAAGCAAAATATAGTTTTGTCAAAACTGAAGCCCACATAAGGTTCACACTGGGAATAGTTTTGTCAAAACTGAAGTCCACATAAGGTTCACACTAGGAATAGTTTTGTCAAAACTGAAGTCCACATAAGGTTCACACTGGGAATAGTTTTGTCAAAACTGAAGTCCACATAAGGTTCACACTGGGAATAGTTTTGTCAAAACTGAAGTCCACATAAGGTTCACACTGGGAATAGTTTTGTTTTAGCCAATTTCCAGATATCTAGAATATATTACAAAATGGTTAATTTATATTAACGAAATATTAAAAGTTGTAGCCACTTAGTATAAAAATGAGCAATTTGATGATTTGGCAATGGGCAGGGTGAGAAATATGAGAAAGTTCTTCGGTAGTTAAAAATAACTTTTGACTACTGACATGCAAAAGAACTTTAATGCAAAATAACTGTTTATAGGGCCAGCCGGTCAGGTATACATATAAGAGCAGTTACCAAAAAGAAACCACAATTATTGTAGTCATAGCTTGTATCTATAGACAGTATAGTGTAAACATTTAATTCTAAGAAAAAAGGAATGTTGGGTTGTAAAAACATAACCATACAAAAAGTACACCACCGAATCAATAAACTCAACACACCACAACTACAAAACTTTGACATGAGGAAATGCTATTTGGTGTGTTAAGCTACCTATACCATTCTCATCAGTAGAAATTATTTTTAATATTGGTTTTTAGTTGGTTTTTGTAAAAAAAAAACCCACCAAATCCTGGTTGTTTGTTTTGGGTTTTTTTGTTGTTGGTTGTTTTGTTGGGGGGTTCTGGGGGGATAGGGGGATTGGGTGGGAATGGAAGAGGAAAAAACCCCTTTATATTTTAGGATTGTTTCCTCAGTCTCTCCCCCCCCCCCCCCCCCCCCAACTACCAATTCAACAATGTAGCCGTAACATAACCAATTAGTCTAAGCATAACGAAGGGCTTGTTAATAACATAAAAAAATATATACCGGTATTTAAAAGTGCCCACTGTATATATACAGCTAGTTTATTTGCCTCGTTTAAAATCTTAATTACTCTATCAACCCTGTTCGATATGAACAGTTGTTTTTTGTTCGGCCCAGACTCTCGTCCAAGACAGAGAGTAAATATTTGTATGAGCTAACTAAACTGAATCCCATCTACAACACTACTCTGTGTGATTCAAATGTAACTATATGCCGCCATAACCAAAATATTTTGTTTCTTCATCAGCTGGTCTTTGAACAAATACGTAACAGTATAGAGTTTGGAACAGTATGTGTTTGTAGCATTGGATAGTTTGTTAAATTAGGGCTGTTCTACAAATTATTACAGGGACAGGGAAAAATTAGTAAGATTTTTTAATATCTACTGCTCATGGAGTAAAATTGAATAACTGGTGACCATCCATAAAATACTGAAATGTAATATATATCATTGGTGGAAAGGATGTACTTGTAGGGTACCTTCACATACACTGTACAACCTAAGTTACTTCATCATGCATAAAAAGAAAATATTCAGAATAGTCAGAATTAACAAATGTTTAACATCCAATAGCCAATGATTAATTAACCAATGTGCTCTAGTGGTGTCATTAAACAAAACAAACTTGTTTTCATCATGCAGATATACAAAAATAGATTCTTAATACTAACATTGCATTAAAAAAAATGTGTCTTAACCAGCAAGCATAAAAAAATTACTTAAAGTTTATTTAAAGTTTATATTAATTTTGTTAGGTTTTTAACTTTCATTTCATGAAATTTTATAATATAAGTTTTAGTTTAAGTGTTTTAGTTCTAAAACATGTATTGGTTAGATTAAACTTTGTGCGTAAACTTAATTTTAAAATCTAAATGGGTCACACAGATTGCACTGGTTTTTGTAATATTAATGTTATTATGTACTGTACATACATTTGCACATATACAGATTTCGACAGAAAGTCAAGATATAATCCTTAATTCATTATCAAAAACAAAGAAAGAGTACTTTTGTTTTCTTATTCTTTTTTTTTACAAATAAAACAAGTACCGTACAAAAAATGTACTTGGCAAAATAATTAAGTCATATAAAATACAGTTTATTATCAAACAGCTGTCAACAGATGGTACTTATGAAGTCAACCAATCTGAGCACAAACATTCTCGTCAGGCTAGCAGTGATCGTGGTAAAAGTGTCTACAAATATGTATGATAGGAAATGAGCTGAAAGCTGCATTATCATTTAATGTCGGTCCTCCGAGCCCTGATTGCAAGAATTATAGGATTTTCCAGCTCAAGATGCCACCAAACTGACATCGCGGAACTCCGCGCGCCCGATAGGTACAGCATTACCCGACCTCAAACCTGTAATTGTGTAAGTTTCCGTGAAAGGAATATTGACGTGTGAGGTTATCCGCAATTTGCCAATATTGCTCTCATACATACGAGTAAAATATTGGTAATGGACGTCTATTGACTGTTTCGCTGAACCTACTAATGTATATTATACTGACCAGTAGACAGAATATGTCAATGTAATACTGTTAATGTCGTACGTATTGATAGAAACATCGCCAGTTGCAATCGACTACATCTATCAAATCAGCAGACATTTTTTAACACTCTGATGCTGCCGTGGCCTCTTTGTCCATTATGTGGTAGAAGTATTAACGGTATACATGTACCGGTCAACTTGGCCATTGCTGATTTCACTGCTCGGTCCATTTCTGAATAACATCTGCCCGTGTTGAAATCAACACATTCACATCAGTAGCAAGAATTTGACTTGTGGTAAGCAGGAAATGGGGCGGGATTTAGCCATATGGTAAAGTGCTCGACTGACATGCGGTCGGTCAAGGATCGATCCCTGTCAGTGGCAGGGATAGCTCTGGCAATCACCATATTCACCAACTGCGAATTTTCAAAACAGTTGATGAATTTTATTTTCATTTGGCGAATAAATTTCATTTAATATTTATTTTATTTGAAAATAACTGTGTTTTTTTGCAATTATTGAAATTTAAATAGATGATTTAGTGAACATTTCTGCTCACCCAGAACTAGTCGTGAGTGGGTCCATTGGGCTATTTCTCGTTCCAGCCAATACACCAAGACTGGTATATCAAAGGCCATGGTATATGCTATCCTGTCTGTGGGATGGTGCATATTAAAGATCCCTTCCTACTAATGGAAAAATGTAGTTGATTTCCTCTCTAAGACTATATACATGTCAAAATTACTAAATGTTTGACATCCAGTATCTGAATAAATCATTGTGCTCTAGTGGTGTCCTTAAACAAAACAAACTTTAACAGGAAATTTATACAGACTTACATTGTAACTCAAATGAAAGGAATGTTAGATTCATTTTAACAGCACTTCAGTACATTTTAAACCAAAGCAATTTGATGTATATGTACTGTCATGTCCACTTGGTTTAGAGTATGACAGATGATATATGACAGATGATAAAGTTGGTGCTGTTGTACCTACTAAATAAATTTGAAAAATATATAAAGACGAGCAATATATTTTCTGTTACCTGAATTAAAATGTGTTGAGCATGCTGCAGGGCTCATCCTGCACATTGCCAAATTAGTTAATTGCTAATTTTTATACAAAGTGGCATTGCCAAATTAGTTAATTGCTAATTTTTATACAAAGTGGCTACAATATTTAGTCTTTGGTTAATAAGATATTCCTTAAATTACCCACATTTTAAGTGTTTTCTTGGAAATCCTATACTACATGTATATCTGAAAATTAGCTACACAAAAATTCCTTCCCGGCCTGGAGCTTATAAAATTTTTAAGTCTAGTCTCGAGACTCTAATGTCGTGACAACGCTATATAAATTGTAAGCGTGTGACGTCATTTCAAATTGAGTTTGGACTCTATAAAAGTTTTATAAGCACGGCCCCTGGTGTTGTTAAATAAAATATTGCTTTCTTTCTTTTGTTACAAGCCATCCTCTGAACAAAACTGATCTGATGTAACCCAACACACCATTTGAGAAATGAATCAGCAGACGTTAATTTTTATTAATTATCAGATTGACGGATATGGAGGTGGGGGGGAGGGGGGTAGTAAAACTTTTATGACTGTATAAAAACGCATAATGTGTCTGGTTGATTGTTTTTATGACTCATTTGTAGTAGTTTGCTATAACAATGAACAAAAATAAAGAAATTGTAAGGTTGTTCTTATATCGTAATGATAGCATAATACTTATTCTTTGAATCAATAATGGAAAATGGACAAGTTCTTCCCCAGTGCAAAAAAATTAAAATATAGACTATTTTTCTATCCATAAGGATTATATATATATCTATATGCTTTCAGAAGCATCATAATTCTGACTGAATGTCTGAATTCCAACTGAACTGCTCATGGGACTAACAACTGCCCTATCTGTACAACACTCGGCAGAAATCACATTTGTAATAAACAAGAGTCAATCTTGTTATCACTTTGCAGAAGTTTCGTCCATTAGACAAATTGAGTGAAAATCTCACTTTTATGAGTGATGTAAAATATCAATATTATCTTGGCCATTTCCAGCTTCGTGACGGAACTCCCACAAGCAGCGTCCACACACGGATACATACACATTTTCACCGGCAGCTGTTTGCACAGAGATTTCACGCGATGTCGCAAGTGACCATTTCAGAAGCTGGACATGCCTCCGTCATTGATTAGGGACAAACACTGGAGGAATGTCAAAAGCCAACATGTACAACATACAGATCATGCATGTGTAAACTGGAGATGATGAACGTAACAGCATTAATATGGTAGTCCTTTTTCATCCATTAGTCATCACAGTCACCAGAGTAGTCGAGAATGACAACATTTGGGAACTGGAACCACCAGCTTCAGTTGTATAATGGTTACGCCATTGGTCTTTAGGCTGCATGGCTAAGAGTCAAACTGGGTTCACATACTGCTACCAGCTCCCACTCATACAAAAGGCAACAGGATTTAGCTCAGTCGGTTGAGTGCTCGCTTGAGGTGCTTGCATCGCAGGATCGAACCATCTCGGTGGATCCATTGAGCTGCTTTGGTTTTTTCTCGTTCCATCCAGTGCACCACAACTGGACAAAGGCTGTGGTATGTGCTTTCCTGTCTGTGGGAAAGTGCATATAAAAGATCCCTTGCTACATTAGGAAAAATGTAGCAGGTTTTCTCTGATGACTACGTGTCAGAATTATCAAATGTTTGACATCCAATAGCTCATGATTAATTAATCAATGTACTCCAGTGAAGTGGTTAAACAAAACATACAAACATTAAAATAGAGAAAAATTTGAGGAAAGCTGCTACATTTTTTAAATTAGTAACAAGGGATCTTTTAAACACACTTTCCTACAGACAGGAAAACACATACCAAAGCCTTTGACCAGTTGTGGTGCACTGGTTGGAATGAGAAAAAAAACCACAATCAGTTAAATGGATCCATCAAGGTGGTTTGATCCTGCGACGCAAGCACCTCAGATGAGTAATAAACCGACTGAGCTAAATCTCGCCCCCATTACTTGTTAATGGTTAGTGAGAGAGAAGTTAATAACCATACACATCCACTATTATCCATTAAATTAAGTGCATTGTATGAGTGGAAGGAGGCGAGATTTAGCTCAGTCGGTTGAGTACTCGCCTGAGGTGCTTGCATCTCAGGATCAAACCACCTCGCTGGATCCATTCAACTGACTGGGTTTTTTTCTCTCATTCCAATCAGTACACCACAACTGTCCAGGACAGTCATTTAGAAGGTTGATGTGTGTACCAATCATAACATGTTTAAATGTTAAATGGATATAAGCACAAAAATCATGTTAAAAGAACTGGAACCCCATCCTAGAGTGTACTTTTGGGGCCTTTGAGAAATACCTTTATAGTTTATATCTAGTGTAAAACAAAACAGTTCCTTTATTCTACTAATGCATATGTTTATACCAGATTGAACACTGACAACCTCACCCCAATGTCTCCCATATTAGTGTCACACCCATACCATGTACCCCCTCCATTACACACCCACATTGATCTTCCCTACTAAATTCCTTTTCTGATTGATATTTACCCAGAATGTTCCCCATTCCAGTGTCAGCCCCATACCAGTGTCCCTACTAATACACACTAACTAGATGATTTCCTACTGAATTACATTACTGCATGATGTGTATCTGGATAGAACAACGACACACTGATACACTGACACACACACACCTGCAACAATGTCTCCCATATAGTATGTATACCAGTATCATACCCATACCAATCCCTGGATCCCAACAGCATTTTCCCTCTGAATTCCTTTACTATATGATATGTATCCAGACTGAACACTGACATACACACCAATGTCTCCCAAACCCATATATACCAATGTTACACCTATACTCCCCCTCCCCCCCCCCCCATTACACCCCCTACTATTCTTGCCCACTTAATTCCATTACTGCCTGATGTTTATCCAGTACGAACACTGGTGCAACCACCCACACCAATGTATTCCAAACCCACATATACCAATGTTACACCTATACCTCCCCCCCCCCCCCCCATTACACCCCATATTCTTGCCCACTGAATTCCATTACTGCCTGATGTTTATTCAGTATGAACACTGGTGCAACCACCCACACTAATGTATTCCAAACCCATATATACTAGTGTTACACCTATACCCCCCCCCCCCCCCATTACACCCCCTATTCTTCCCCACTGAATTCCATACTGCCTGATGTTTATTCAGTATGAACACTGGTTCAATCACCCACACCAATGTATTCCAAACCCATAGAGATACAAATGTTACACCTATACCAACCTCCCTCCTTCCCATCACACACTCCCTATTATTCTTGCCCACTGAATTCCATTACTGCCTGATATTTATCCAATATGAACACCGGTTCAACCACCCACACCAATGTATCCCAAACCCATATATATATATATATATATATATACCAATGTTACACTTATACCAACCCCCCTCCTACCCATCACACCCCCTACAATTCTTCTCCATGGAATTCCATTACTGCCTGATGTTTATCCAATATGAACACTGGTTCAACCATCCACACCAATGTATCCCAAACCCATATATATATACCAATGTTACACCTATACCAACCCCCCTCCTACCCATCACACCCCCTACAATTCTTCCCCACTGAATTCCATTACTGCCTGATGTTTATCCAGACTGAACACTGATGAGATTTGTACTGTTGTGTAAGACAATTACCCACACGGTGGTGGACTAATGGCTTTCTGAGACTTGATGCCCTCCAGACTACTCTGGTCCCCTGTGTAAACAACGGTGGCACCTTCAGCAACCTCTTTACTTCCCAACCACAGGTGATCCACGGGGGATGAACACTATACACCCCATCTGTGGCCGATTACACGAGCAAGTCAACATGAGCAGTAACAACATGTCCAACAGAGATGAGCCCAATCAATTCTGACAGGACAAAAACCTTGGACGGAGAACAACGTCCTAGGTGGAACAAGGCTAATTTTATCAGACTATATAGACTTCTTTGACAGTTCTCCGATGGTTCCCTTCCAAGAAAACCAATCTTGCTAACCAGCCACTAATGGACAATTATGGTTATTCACTTGGCATGTGTTTCCATTATGATGCAGAATAATTTTTCCTTTCCTTTCCTTTCCGGTTTTTTTTTTTGGGGGGGGGGGGGGGGGGCGGGTTTTGTTGGTGTATGTACATGTGTATAGATGCATGGTGTACTTCCAGGACAAAATTGATCTAATGAAATACAAGAGGATCAGACATCTTGAGCTGATGGGATTGTTTTATTGGTGCAAATGGCAACACTTGATCTAGGGCTTACAAGAAACATATGTCAAACTATGCACACTTGTATGTGGTAATGATTCATCTCACGTGTAAAATTACAGTTGTTAACTCAGGAAATTATCACTCTACCATGACTTATAAATTACATACAGGTACAAGTACTACTTTCATGGATTTTTAAAGGATATTTTAGTCAATTGTGCTCCTGCTGAAAATGTTTGAGAAAGTTACCAGCCCTAGCATTTATCAGGTTCTTGCATGTGAATACAACCCATGCAATTTAGAAAATGTCCACCACAAACCTAAACATGCTGTGGGAAAAAAAATATTCCACAGCAAAAAATGTTCTGCAAACAATTAAAATTCCACAGCACTGCCGATAGCCATGGACAATTGCTGGGATTGAAATATATATACATCAGAAATATAGAACAAGAAAATAATAATTCAGTCATTTATGAAACATCTTAAAATACAAATTCTTCAAAGAATCGACAGACATGAAGTAATGAAATTGAATCAGCTAACTTCAGCAGAGCTACATACATGTATAAAAAAATGTTTATGAAACACAAAATAAAATTAAAAATAAAGATATACAATGACCATATGCACAGGTCTCTACTTCTATTACCCACACTGATTAAAAAGTTTAAGTGCTGGGGATTGTCATTAAATAAACACTCCTTCCTGTGAGAAGCACTTAAAATATAAATTATTAAACAAATGCCAGATGCACAGTGCAATGACATCAGCTGTTCAGGGCTGCTCCAGAATTGATCACCTGGGTGAGGTGGGGGTGGGGGTGGGTCTTAGACAAAAGGATATTTTTTGTATACATACGTCCTACACAATAAAATTTAATTTAACCCAATAGCCAAGAGAATAAGAAATAAAATCAAGATCCATCAGTCATAAAATACTAATTACAATATCTCCTATCTTCCCCATTTGATCTAGAAAGAGTCTTACAGCTTAAAAACTATAGCCACTAAAAAGTTTAACAGTACAGTGAGTTTTTGGGGTGGTTTCAAAAAAATTGTAAGGGCAGGTGAAAGGAAGGTGAAAGGAAAGTGAAATAAATTATGATGTACAGTGTGTGCAAACAGATCTGGGAGCCGTGTCAATTTGTCCATCACTTAATCCGTACATCAACGTGAGCCTAAGACAATGTATCACTGTGTGAATCCCTGGACAGTGTTGAGGTGAGAACCTCAAGCCCAGGGAGAGAATCATGAGTGTCACAACTTAATCTATGCATTATGCTGGCATTAAAGGGGTTAACACACTTCCCTGGCAAATTAAAACCTGGGAAAGGACGTTAATTGCAGCTCATCTGAGAAATGAAAACAGGAATTGTGTTTCAAAAACAATTTAGGACTGGATGTCATTTGTTAAAGCACAATCATGGTTCTATATGCATGAATTAAAAGTGGAAAGTGTTACATTGTATTATCAACCCCAGACAATACCTTCCTTTGAAGTTGCAGTCTCAAGAATATTTTTTATTATTTAAAAACAATTTAGGATTGGATGTCATTTGTTAAGAGCACAGTGATGGTTCTAGATATATTATTTGAAGTGGAAAGTGTCACATTGTATTATCATCCCCAGATAATAGGTTCCTTTGAAGTTGAAATATCAAGAATATTTTTATTATTTAACCATTCAGATTATATCATTCACATTATTTTTCTTCCCGTGACTCGCAGTCTTCAACATCCTTTAAATGCATTTAGAAGCTAGGTCACATAAAAAAAATATTACATATAATTTTTCATTAGTAGGACTTAAAATTAACGAGGGCACCAATGGCAATTGCCACAGCTGTGGTATAAATTGCCGTAGGTCATGGGTTTTACTGATGACAGGTTTTTTGCCACTAGATAAAAATCACTGTCATTGGCAGAGGCGTGATTTTTTTTCTTTTAATTTTAGCAAATTTCTTTTCCAATTCTCACACTTCTTCCATTTCTGTCACATTTTGATAACATGTAGCGAGTGTCAAGTGATGATAATCCAAGTACTAAAAATTAATTGAAATGAAAATCTCTTATACATATTTATGGATATCTTCACAAGTCACGGTACCATTTTGTAATGTAGTATATCGGTACTTTGGTTTGCAAACATGATTTATTGATATGCCCAAGTTTATTTAACGTAAATTATGTGTTAAAGTTTTAATGAGTTAGGTGATTTTGTCAGGTTTATGAATGACAAAAAACAATATTTTGAAAACATTGAAATGGACTGAACCACAAATGGACTATTGTACAATCAACTCAAATTTGAATGCATATACAATAAAGTACTCTTATAAGAAACTAGAAGGGACCATGATAGTGAGTTCGTTATACACATTTGCATACGTTGGCTACTAATGTGTAGGGAGATGAAACGGGACTTTATGGTTCGTTCTATGCAGTAGTTCCTTCTAAGCATGTTCATTATAAGTGTACTTTACTGTACATATATATTTTTTTATGAAGTTAACATTGTTTCAGCAGGCAAGTGAAACATACACCAATAAATAGTTCTTTGTAGATTTTGTAGCATATGAAAATGTTACATGTCTTTTATTAAAATATTATTCAGGGCTAGCTCTGTGTGAGCAGAAAAATTCATCAAATTACCTGTTAAATAATTTTAAAATGTTTTGCAGAAACCTGGGTGGGTAATTTTTTTTTACAAAATATCAATTATTACAAGGAATTATTAAGCCAAATTAAAATAAAAGTTGTCATTTCTTTTTAAAATTCGCAATTGGTGAATATGGAGAGTGCCAGAGCCAGCCCTGTTATTAATGTCTTAATTAGAGTGGTTCTTGGTCAACAGATTAATCTTTTGTACTTTGGAGAAAGAAAAAAACGAGTTTAAATTTAGTTTTTCGTTCTACCATCTGAGCTACATCCCACCCAAAACGCTAACAAAAAATCCACACAGAAAAGCAGAATTCCAATATTAATCACTGAATTCCGTATTTGTGTTCAATTTTACCGTATCATAGAAAATTAATCTCTAATCATCACAAGATATATAATTCATGATGAAGATAAACTTGCATATGCTTGATATACATGTATACATTATTCACTAGCAAAAATGTTAATCAAATAAAATTACATCGTGGGAGTTGTTTCAGACGAAAAAATTATTTTTGTTCTATTGAGAAAAAATTTAGGCCTATATCAGAAACATGAAAATTCATTCACAGGAGTCGGGACGCAGCCCAGTGGTAAAGCACCAGCTTGGTGTGCGGTCAGTCTAAGATCCATTATGTGGTAGAAGTATTAACAGTATACATGTACCGGTCACCTTGGCCATTGCTGATTTCACCACTCGGTCCATTTCTGAATAACATCTGCCTGTGTTGAAATCAACACATTCACATTCAGTAGCTATAGATGTGTGTGGTAAACAGGAAATGGGGCGGGACGTAGCCCAGTGGTAAAGTGCTCAAATGATGTGCAGTCAGTCAAGGATCCATCCCTGTTGGTGGGTCCATATTGCGCCATTTTTAGTTTCAGCCAATGCACCACCCCATGGGCATAAATAGTTTTTAAATGGTGAGAAATGTATCTACATTAATGACAAAAACATGAGTTTGTAAAAAGTTGTTTTTGCATTAGGAACTTTCTTATCTTATAAGAATGAGAAAACAAAATAGCAGATTTAAAACTAGTTGTGTCCAAATTTTGCATCACTTTGTTATAACATGGGGAGGTGATAAGTACTGCAGTTTCATTAATTAATTAATTAATTTATAAGATAATGTCACCAGATTATCTAATTTGTTTGATACATGTATGCAGACCTACATGTAAGTGTAATTTATTTTATCAACAGTATTCATAATTTTGCCTAGCCCAAGTGAATGTTAAAGGGACTGCAATAAAACTAAATAATGACTTAAGTTTTGTTTACTAGGCTATCTATTACACACTTTTAATTTAAAATATTTATCTTGGCCATTTATAATAAATAGCTCTTTTTTATAATAACTTTTACACTTCTAAAAACTGAAGTAATTCAGGTCCATACTATGGGCCATAGTGATAGCAAAGTTAGTTTTGTTTTGGTTGGCGTTTTTTTGTTTTTCTGTCTTGTTGTTTTGTCTGTTTGATTTAATTAGTTCAAAATGTTTATATATAATTTAAATGAATATTTGCTGTTTAAAAGTCCACCATTTTTAAAAAGTGCTTCACCCACCTCCAATTTGAAATTCTGATATACATGTTTACAATATAAATAGAATCCAAAAGATAGTTCTACATTGTATAAAATACATTTTTATAACAAAATAATAGTATGTACACTTTTAAACTAAAACTTTGTAACAAAATGTAGCATGTACCGTATATAGCACATTGTTTAAATTAACCATACACTGTTAATAATAAAATATTCTAGTACATGTATTTACCTGTATCTACACTTTTAAATTATGGTTATAATATGAATATTTTGTATTGTTATCCATGCAGATATCGTGTGTAATTAATAAAATGTTGTTAATCAAATTAAAAAAGCTAATTAACACTATCATGAACAGACATGGCAAAAAAATGTTGACTGAGATCAAGGGCGGAAAGCAAAGTTTCTAGGCGGTTCTGGGGTATGCTCCCATGTAAAATTTTGAAAACTAGATGTCCTGAAATGCAATTTCCTGTATTTTACAAATAAAATTCATCTCTGCCGTAAGATTTACTACCAATAATATTTTTTATTGAAAATTATGGGGGGGGGCTAAAGACCCCCCCACCCCCCCTCTGCCAGACTAATGAATGCATAGATCTTTACTGTATACCTTAACTATGTTATACAGATATTAAAGCTGTACAATCATAACACTGATGTAATACAATGTATAGTCACTATACTTTATAACATTATGTATGTACATTGTAGATACTTGCATAACTAATGATAACTTAAACCATGTCTGATGACAGGTCATTATTCTATGCAATGGGCCTTTACTAATGCTGTTGACATGATGTAACAGATGGATGATGAACCTAGATGAAGAAGTCATGACACGATAATAGACTTGCTGATACAAATTTATACAATTTTAAGAAAGTAATTTTATTTGTATAAAAAGTTTATAAGATTTCCCTAGAAAATTATAAAAAAAATTAAAAAGTAATTTTATTTGTATTATAAGAAAATATATAAGATTATTATTAACCCCCCCCCCCCCCAAAAAAAAATAATTTACATTTAATCTTGCATAGATAACCTTTTCCCCTGAATGATTTGTGAACACTTTAATAAAACTCCTATCCATTTAAAAAGTTAGGTGTGTTTTTGTTTTGTTTTTTTATATATTTATTTTTAATTTTTTGTTTTTAAATGTAATATATTTGAATTTTGTTTAATGTTTGTTGCAACTTAAAAAAAAAATTCAAATATATATATTTAGCCAGTAATATTTAAAAAATAAAAACAATATACAAATGCAACATGAAAGTAATTAACAGTGTTTTATTAGAATAAATTTTTTAAATAATAAAACTAATAATTAAAGTTCCCTGAACATTGGCTCCATCCATGCGTGTCGGAGTCGCGTGCTGTTTTGTATATTACTCAGTGATGAGCCGCTCGCCATGTGAACGCCAAACCAATTAAAGGGGTGCCGAGACCACCGAACTGGGCTTCGTCTAAACAAAGACGATCGGTGTGGGTTTATGCCGCGCATTAATCAATGCTCGTCGAACTTTTCCTTATTTATAATGCAATAGAAAATAGCCCTGCTTTATAGTTTTACATGCTGGACAAGGCAGGTTCCTACAAGGAGAGAAAAAAAAAAAAAAGCGCATGGTTTTGTCAATATTTACTATCATGTCGGTGTCAAAATGCAAGCAGAGTGTGTGTCACTGAATTGTCGCCGGCGATTTTGAATCCGTGACCAAACCCTTTGGGAAGTGGGTTAATATTTGCATAAAATCGATATAAAGAAACGTGCTATATTTCCGCTTCTTGTATTCTATGGATCGTAAAAGATACATTTTTAGTTAATTTTATTTCAGCGCAAATATTCATTGACATCATTGATGGCATTGTTTCCGCACACACAAAAAAGGCGTCTGCTATAGCCTACCGATGGAAAAACGATGTTAGGGTACCTACGGAAAACGGCTGGGTCATAATATTTGAACAGTTTAATCTAACGATACTGTACTTACACGTCTGTGTTCTTTTGCTCTGAGATTCGCTGAGCAGTAAGGAAAAAATCCAGAAGAAACTCGCTGATTGTAAAATCCAGTCATGGCTGTGCGCCATGATGGGTTACTATTCAACAAACCACTTCCGGTAAAACCAGCGCCCTCTGTAAACAACGAAGGTCACGTGCAGGTGTCCGATATCACACCAGCGAACGTTATCGAACTGACAGTGATAAATGCGATTTTGAAGGGAAACATATTATAGGAATCGACAGGAGTTGTGTATAACTGAGCACACTGATCCACAAACAGGAAAAAAAATTATTAAAAATAATAATAATTCCTTTCCTTTTATTGTCAGTTCGAAAGGTTCAATTCCACAAGAATTAATCACGAACTAATAAAAATAATCTTTATAACATTTCCAACACAAACAGATGTATAGAATTTAATCCAGCGAACAGTAGCAGAACATTAAAAAATAATAATAATAATAATAATTTGTCTAATCAATAAGAAATAAGTGTTTTATATTTTTAAAAACCCAACAAGTAAAAACTGTTATATATCCGGCAGATGTCTGCTCTGTGTGTTTCGCTTAGCCTTACAGCAAGAACTGTGAAATGTTTATCGCTGATAGAACTGCGCGCGCGGCTTGTACATCTGTCACTCAGCCTGCTAACGTAAGTACGTGCATAACTACTTTGATTGACACACTCCGTGCCCAACCGAAAATGTATACTTATTACGCCACTCCCCCGCATATATATGTAGGCGGAGCGTAGTTTGAAGCGTCAGTTTACATACAATGATACTGTAAGAATTATTGTTGTGCATTTTGAAAGACTTCTTCTCCTTTTTTTCTTTTCTTTTTTTTGAACATTAGGTATTATTATACTAATTGTGCGTCCTTTGTAAGTTTTTTTTTTAAAGTTTTTTTTTATTATTATATATTATATTTTATAATGTATATTATTCATTCAGGTGTTAAGAATTTAATACTTTATGGCAGTGACATGTGTAGGTTATTTTATTCGTTCGCATTTAAGTTTTCGTGAAGATAACATACGAATCGGATACGCTAACACTGTATGGCGAATCAGGTAATAATTATAAGCTTTGAATGTTTTTGTTTTTTAATTGCACGCTCTATATATTAGTTCACTTATTACAATTATACGAATTTAATTTTATAGTAATATTATTAAATGAAGCAATCACCCAAGATACAGATATATCTCTCACTAAAAAGAAAGAAGTTCGACTATTATTCAACCCTGCATTTCCGGGGCACTTCGAAGTTTGGGGAGAAGGTGTCTGGTCTTTATTTCTTTGTGGGGGTGGGCGGATGTGCGGAGAGGGGATCTTGTTTTGTTTGTTTGATTTTAAAATATTTTTTAGTTGTTTTCTTTTTTTAATCAAACACAAAATAAAGTAATCCCCGCCGACCAAATAATAATGCACAATATTATTTTAATTTCATTTGTATAAAAGAAAGAAAGAAATGTTTTATTTAACAACGCACTCAGCACATTTTATTGACGGTTATATGGCGTCAGACATATGGTTAAGGACCACACAGATATTGAGAGAGGAAACCCGCTGTCACCACTTCATGGGCTACTCTTTTCGATTAGCAGCAAAGGATCTTTTATATGCGCCATCCCATAGACATACCACGGCCTTTGTTACACCAGTTGTGGAGCACTGGCTGGAACGAGAAATAGCTTTCATTTGTATAAAATTAAATACTGAAAACCATAAGTGTATGTGTATTTCATTATGAACGGAACACGTGTATTCTGTCAATAAAAATACATGTCCAATCTAAACCTACATCGATATTTCATTTATTTTTAAAAGTAAATTGTGTATGCAAATTGTTAAATAATTTATGGGTTGGGTTTTTTTTATGTGTGAGAAAATGTTTTTATAACTTATTTTATTTTCGGTTATTCAATCCGATTTTCGTAAAATGCTGGTTGTTTTGGTGTAGAAAACAATTATCGTGAACGTAATAAAATAAATGTTAACATAAACTGGAACAGTGGTAGCAATATCGTGTGTAACGTCTATTAAAGGGACATTCCTGAGTTTGCTGCAATTTTTAAGATGTTATCAGAGACTTTTTGATGACTGTAATTACATTTTTTTCTGCATAAAATATTAGTGGCTGTATATTAAACGTGTTTCTGATTGTTCTAATATTTGAGCTAGGTTAAATTTCATTTTATTTCCTAAAAAATATTTTTTCATACTGAAGACAAAATCCAGTTTAGGCTTTTTACAAATATTAAGACGACCAGAAACACATTGAATATACAGACACTGATATTCTAAACAAGAAAATGTATTTAATATGTAACTTTAAACGTAGAAATATTGTATTAGTCGGAAACATCTTACAATGCAGCAAACTCGGGAATGTCCCTTTAAACATGAAATGAACATATGGAATGTACATAACCATAACATACATGTAAAACAAAATGTGTCTGTGTATATTATATACCTGTTAATTATAATTAACAGTAATAATTATGAATAATTAATTTAATTTAATTTATATTTAATATAATTTAATATAATACAATGTAATTAATTAAAGTTAATTTAATGATTTAATAAAACATTTTCTTTTTTAATCCACACATGCGAGGGGTATTTATAATTGTTCATCAGATTTTAACTGAGAAGTCATTAAAATATACTTATACAGTTATATTTTATATTAAAATATACGCATACAGTTATATTTTATATAAAATATACTTATACAGTTATATTTTATATTAAAATATACGCATACAGTTATATTTTATATTAAAATATACTTATACAGTTATATTTTATATTAAAATATACTTATACAGTTATATTTTATATAAAATATACGCATACAGTTATATTTTATATTAAAATATACGCATACAGTTATATTTTATATTAAAATATACTTATACAGTTATATTTTATATTAAAATATACTTATACAGTTATATTTTATATAAAATATACGCATACAGTTATATTTTATATTAAAATATACGCATACAGTTATATTTTATATTGAAATATACGCATACAGTTATATTTTATATAAAATATACTTATACAGTTATATTTTATATTAAAATATACGCATACAGTTATATTTTATATAAAATATACGTATGCAGTTATATTTTATATTAAAATATACGCATACAGTTATATTTTATATTAAAATATACGCATACAGTTATATTTTATATAAAATATATGCATACAGTTACATTTTATATTAAAAAATACGCATGCAGTTATATTTTATATTAAACTATACGCATACACTTATATTTTATATAAAATATACGCATGTAGTTATATTTTATATTAAAATATACGCATGCAGTTATATTTTATATTAAAATATACGCATACAGTTATATTTTATATTAAAATATACACATACAGTTATATTTTAGATTACATATTAAATAGATTCTTCACAAATACTGTCGGTGATAAATTTTATTCTAAATTGAAAACGCTATACAGATATTAATTTATTCCAAATTTTATCTTTCAAGATTTGTTGACGAACATCTTTATACTTTAGAAGACAAATTATATGTAAGCTATGATAAGCGTTTTTAAGTGATCGTTCTTTTTCCAAAATAAACTTCTCCACTGAAAAAAATATATCCTATTCAAACTCAAAATCTCCACTGATAATTATTAGTGAATAATAATAATAATAATAATAATAATAATAATAATAATACATTTTAAAAACCAAATTAAAATCGCTTCCATTATGATTATTTTTCTTATTTATTTTTTAAAGTGCTGAACGTTTTTCTTATTTTATTTTAAAACACGAGATTGATGCGTTATTATTAAATTCGTCTGCTTGGAAACGCATGGTTTAAATATACATTTTTATATTAGTGTATTTTATTTTTATATTTTGTTTAACAATATTTTAATATGAGATAATGTTTTATTTGTAATAGAAATTAAATTAACAGAAATTAAAAAGCAATATAATTAAAATTAGCTCCACTATTACAGATTGATTAAAAAGGAAACCTTTTTTTCACGTAGTCCTTTAAGTAATGAAACGTTTCTTTTGTTTAACGGCACCACTAGAGCATATTGATATATTAATCATCGGCTATTGGATGTCAAACATTTTGACATATAGTTTTAGAGAGGAAACCCGCTATATTTTTCTTTATTACCGGCAAGGGATCTTTTATATGCACCATACCACGAAAATGATAGCACATACCACGGCCTTAGAGACTCAAAGCACCTTTTGGCCTATTGGGCTATTTCTCGCTCTAGCCAGTGAACCACGACTGGTATATCAAAGGCCGTGGTATGTGCTATCCTGTATGTGGGATGGTGCATATAAAAGATCCCTTGCTACTAATGGAAACATGTAGCGGTCTCTAAGACTGTATGTCAAAATGACCACATGTTTGACATCCAATAGCCGATGATTAATAAATCAATCTGCTCTAGTGGTGTTTTTAAACAAAACAAACTTCTTCTCTTTTTTTCATAGCACCTTAGACACTGAAACTGGGTTGCACATAGGCGTACGGGCTCACATGCTGGTTTTTGCTTGAATTAAACGAAGTGCCGAATTTGTTTAAAAACGTTTATTTGCATTACTACAAAACACCTATAAAGGGTTCCAAACGAATCACTGTATTTTGACATGGATAACATGGATTACAACTAATAAATTGTGGGTAGAATGATGAAAATACAGGGTGAAACGTTTTCAGCTTTGCTCATTTTGTCCGAACGTTTCCATCGTCTTATTCCGGAATGTGAAGATGTGCTCCAGCACTGGATACCGCCCCCCCCTCCTTCCACCCCATCACCACTATCACCACCACCCTGATCCCCCCCCCCCCCCACGTCTCGGGGGTTGCTGCCCTATATTTTTCTTTTTATAAAATCTGAACAAAACTACATATTTAAAAACTCCCAAACATTTTGCCAGCATTTTATTGCTTCCAAAACATTTTTCTACACACTTGTATCTTCTTTCTTAAGTTGCTTGCGTAACTGAATGCAGTTTAACACACTGTGACATTTACAGTTCTTTTATTTTATTACAGAACGTAAAAAAAAGGCCTGCTAAGCCTAATAGCGCGTATTATTTGCACATAACTCCCAAGCAGGCAAATAAAACGAGGAATAAATGCAGTTTGATTACTTCTGAAGCAACACACGATTCTGATTCTCCAAATGCTGGTACAAGTCTTGCAATGGCAGACACAGGGAATGTTTTTTCGAAGGGGTGCCTTTCTATATACCCAGGCGGGTATGCAGGAGGAGGGGTGTTCTGGGGTCGACCCCTACCCCCTCCCCCGCTCAAGCAAATGTTTAAAAAAAAATTAAAAAAAATTCCGGGGGAACATGACTCGACCTCTCCCCCCTATAACTTCTCTCGCCACAGACCCTTCCCGCTAAAATTCCTGCACCCGCCTCTGCTACTTCCTTCTGTTAGACATACCATTTGAGAATATATCACAAATATAAAGGGCGCCCAACGTCAATGAATTTGACAAAAAAACAAGGTAATAATTTTAAACCCAGCTGTGACGGAAATATACACATTTTGTCTGTTAAACAAGAGCGAGTTTACACTGGGACTCAAGTAAATATGCTGTTAGGCAAGAGTTGAAACAATGCCAAATTGATTAATCTGCGTTACTCTTTTTTGATATAGTTTTCTCTTCTTCTTTTTCTTTATTGCTTTGTTCTATTTCAAATTATTGATCTCCATAAGTAGCCTATTTTATGCATTATTATGAATATATGTGTTTTATTATATACAGTCTCTCATAATTCTATAGAGTAGTCTGTATAATGTTTTAAAGGCATATTTTTGTGTGTTTTTTCTCTGTTTATACTGACCGGCCTCGGTGGCGTCGTGGTTAGGCCATCGGTCTACAGGCTGGTAGGTACTGGGTTCGGATCCCAGTCGAGGCATGGGATTTTGAATCCAAATACCGACTCCAAACCCTGAGTGAGTGCTCCGCAAGGCTCAATGGGCAGGTGTAAACCACTTGCACCGATCAGTGATCCATAACTGGTTCAACAAAGACCATGGTTTGTGCTATCCTGCCTGTGGGAAGCGCAAATAAAAGATCCCTTGCTGTCTGTCGTAAAAAGAGTAGCCTATGTGGCGACAGCGGGTTTCCTCTCCAAATCTGTGTGGTCCTTAACCATATGTCTGACGCCATATAACCGTAAATAAAATGTGTTGAGTGCGTCGTTAAATAAAACATTTCTTTCTTTCTGTTTATACTGGGTGAGACTGTATCTGTCCGTCTGTCATTCAATTTTACAAACCGTTTTGGCTGAATTATCTGTGTTGTGTGGCCTCAGCTTACGTTCACTCACATGATTTTAATTCGTTACCAATTAACTTAAATAGACTATCATGGGTGCGCCACCATTGTTTAAATTTTTTCAACTAGCAAGTCGTTTTCAATGACTAAAATAACATATCAAATCCATTTCTTCTTTAGAATATCAGTGTCTTTATTATATAACATTTAGTGAAATATCTTAAAATATCAGTGAAATAAAAGTGCTATCAGTCACTCAGTGACGATAACACATTTTAGAGTGAAAATTTCACTATTTCACTTTAAATGTGTTATCGTCACTGTAAGAAAGCCTGAACTATTTTACTGCTGGCATTTTAAAAATAAAAGTAAATTGCCAAAAGTTATATAATAAATAGAAAATTTCATGTTTCATGTTTTCTCGTGAAGTTTCCAATCATATCACACTCGTCGCGCAAGCGCGACTCGTGAGATATGATTGCAAACTTCACTCGATGAGATATAAATCATATTTGACAAAAAACATGAAATATCATCTATCTATCTGCTTTGTGTTTCTGGTCATGTTAATGTTTGTAGTAGCTCAAAATTCATTTTATTTCCTAATTTATTAATTATTTTCGTACGAAATTATTTTGAGGTAAAATCCAGTATCGGCTGCTACAACATAATACTAGGACGGCCAGAAACACACTGGAATCCGATATATACATACACTGATATTCTAGACAAGAAAATATATTTAATAAGTAATTTTAATGGATAAAAAAGCTTATAGTAGTCGGAAACATCTTACAATGGAAACAACTGGAGGGCAGTCTTTTGAATACTACAATGGTAACACAACAAACACCCATCCCGTTTTGTAATCACTCACACCATATTATGTCAGTTTGTGTGGATTTTGTTTAAAGCCATTGCGAAGTTCAGGTATAGATTTGGACGTCTCAAACAGTCATTTCCATTGGCATCGAAAGCGTGGGGATAGGGTATTGACCCCAACTTTTGGGGCGGGAGTGGTACAGCGCTCGCTCGATGCGCGATCGGCGTGGGATCGATCCCCGTCAGTGGGCCCATTGGGCTATTTCTCGTTCCAGCCAGTGCACCGCGACTGGTATATCAAAGGCCGTGGTCTGTACTACCCTGTCTGTTGGATGGTGCATATAAAAGATCCCTTGCTGCTAATCGAAAAGAGTAGCCCATGAAGTGGCGACAGCGGGTTTACTCTCTCAATATCTGTGTGCTCCTTAACCATATGTCTGACGCCATATAACCGTACATAAAATGTGTTGAGTGCGTCGTTAAATAAAACATTTCTTTCTTTGTTTGACCCCAACTCGGTAGACATTTTCTTTCATCCCTGGACATTAATACAGTACTGGCCACTCCAGCCGCTGATATGTTCTTTGGAGCTGAGTAGTAGGTCTTCAGAATTTAAAAACGAAAAATATAAAAATGAAATTAAAGATTAAAATTGATAGCTATGGCACGGACAAAATGAATTATAAAAATGATTTTGTTTTTGTTTTGCTTTGCTTTGCTTCTTTTCCTTTTTAATATTTGAAAAAAAAGGAGAAATATTCATACAAATGAACTCTAACATATACACATGTATATATACACATCAAAATTTGTTTTTAAAAAATTATAATCATAAAATTTAATATTTTACATTTATTAAAGAATTTATTATTATATCCTGATAGACGAATTATTTATTCTTTTTACGTCTCAAGTTGAATTTTTTTTTTAAAGTTTTTCTTTTCTCTTTTCCTGCCTGTTTTTTTTTGTTTTTTGTTTTTTTTTGTTGTTGTTTGTTTGTTTGTTTGTTTGTTTTTACTCATAAAATACAGATTTTCGATGATTTATTTATTTGCACTACTACGTCTTTTATTTTAAAATTGTTATATTTTATTTTATTTTATTATTATTTTCTGAAGTACATTCTGCACACGGTTGTTCATCGGATTCCTGTAAATGTTACATAATTAAGTTTAATTTCGCATTGTTGAACGAGAGACTGTGGTGTGACATGGATTTTAAAATACGAAGACACTGATATACATTTCTGTTATATTTTTAACAGAATTGCTTTTTAATCCTATAACAAGATAAGTATAATTTAGAGGATGTGACATAGAGCTCACACTGGAAAGAACTTTGTTTTAGCCACTTTTTACATTTGTAGAGTATTTCCTTGAAAAGGTGGCTAATTTAAAGACATTGTTATTAATGTTGTAGCCACTTTGTATAAATATTAGCAATTGGCTAATTTGGCAAAGGACAGGGTAAGCACTAGCACTGACACTGAATCTCAAGTAGAAAAGAATGTCAACCAGTGGCGGAACTAAGAGGGCCCAGGGATCCGCCCCCCCCCCCCCCCCCCCGCTCCTAAATTTTACGACAGTCATATTTTTATTTTATAGTTTAATTGGTTACGTTAAGGAATCCGAGGAAAGCCGTCGGGTACTGTCACGGGGATCCTATAATACCCGTAATTGAATAAAACACGATTATCCAAATATCTCTTCTAACTGTATATCTATTAGATTTCTCTGTATCGGGCAGTCTAATACCCGAGTGGCTCGGCTCTAGGTATAGAAGAGATATGATCTTATATAAATATATATATATATATAGCACGTTTAGTTCACTAGAAAACACAACAAAACACAATACACTTTGGAATCTGTATTAACACTACGCTGACAAATGTACTTGCCGCAGTAGTTAATTAACAACAACAAATAATAACAACCCAGAGCTAATCACTTAATTAGTTAATCACTAGGTGTCTAGTTTACACAATATCCTAATCACTTCACCGTGATACAACACACACACGTGTGATAATTGAGAAACGCTGCCAGGGGAACTTAATTAATAAAGGAATTACAACTCTATTCCTAACTGGTTCATTTTTAATTAACCTTTAACTACTCATTCAGTAACCTTGTAATACAGAATTAATACTGGTACATATCACAATAAAGACAATAACCTACAGTTTACCTAGGTCCTCTAGGATGACCGGCTAAGCTTTGTATTTCCAAATACTCGAATAAATATATTAGAACAGTTAAGCCTACAATTTACTTCGTCAGATTACCGGAGACACTGTCTAAAGAATATTGGTATAATACAGTATTAAAATATTTAAAGTCACATCAATCATATCAAGGTTATACAACAGAGCAGAAAAATACATTTACCAGTCCAGTCAGACTACGTTCCCCGGGAGCCTTCCAATGTTTCTCCCCGATATATCTCAAATCCTATCTATTTATTCAAAAATCTCAGAGACAGCGAATATCGCCTGGGGGCACAACGCGGTACCTCACCTAGCATGTGATATTTCCATAACTCCCAGAGTCGGTATATTTTCTCAGAAGCCTAGACTGGTCGTCGCCTAGTTCGCTAAAGATACCATGGTCGCGCGGTGGTATTACGTAACCACTGTCCACATGGCCTCCACACCTGGTCTGGGTGTGTATTAGGGGGCACGGTCGCGCGGAAGTATTACGTAACCAAGCTGCACACGGCCCTCTAAAACAATTAACATCGCCACAGGCGAAAAGATAAGAGTATGTTCCGTCACAGGTACGTTTGTGGCCTTTGGACACATGTCACCCCCCCCCCCCCCCCCCCCCCCCCCCCCCCCCCCCCCCCCCCCCCCCCCCCCCCCCCCCCCCCCCCGGATTTTCTGGATCCGCCACTGCATCAACCCTTGAGATGCGCCATTATTTTGTTTTCTTCACAGAATAGTTTTTTTCTTTTTACAATTTAGGTCATATTAAAACACAATTTTAATACAATATTCATTGATTGCAACATCTCGACCCGACACGCACACGCACACGCGCGCGCACACACACACACACACACACACACACAAAACCCATGTAAATTTATTAAAATTGTAGCTGTGTTTGCATTTTGCATTAGTAAAAATGTATTATAGTGTGGGGAGGCGATAATACAGCTTTAAATTGTAACCAGTAACTCTCACAATGTAAATATTGTCACCGACACACACGTACTATATAATGTAAGTGCTTGAAAAGGAAACGCTGTTACATATTACGTTATTTAAGTGTCAGAATGAATGAAAGGGCGGACACATAATTCCATGATGACACGTCAATTACCACACGCGGCTACGGACGGCAGGATGTGGAAATGTCGTTGCTGTTATTAAATATGGACTCTAGACCCCTATGGACGGCTTTGTCGACGTCAGCGACGCGGACCGTGAACTACAGCTCGTATTGCACGTTGACAATGTACCGCTATGTAATGGCGGTTCTCGGGTTGGTATGGATATTAGAGTAATACGTGTCAGGCAGGTTTTAGCAGTGGACCTCCACTTGAGATGACAGGTTTTAGCTGGTGTCATATACGGGCTGGGATCAGTGTACGGATGCTGACTTGTCAGTGCATGATTGTCAACGTATTTTCCAGTCTGAATGACGAAACCATCAGCATTTTCAAAATCGTATCTCGGTGCGAAAGAGTCAAAAAGTTGTTTTCACAATATGCTGACTGCTTCCCGTCGGTGGGGCCATTTGGGCTTTTTATTATTATTATTCCAGCCAGTGCACCACGACTGGTATATCAAAGGGCGTTGTATGTGCTATCCTGTCTGTGGAATGGTGCATACTTCTTCTAAGTCTGTCAGAATTACCAAATGTTTGACATCCAACAGCCGATGATAAATCAGTTAATGTGTTCTAGTGGTGTCGCTTAACAAAACAAACTTTAACTTTTTTCACATTATCATAACTGCTCCCACTCCTGTGTTTCGCCACCAGGAGGACTGCCACTTCCTCGTGATCATTCCTAACTCAATGTAGGAGGACTGCCACTTCCTCGTGATCATTCCTAACTCAATGTAGGAGGACTGCCACTTCCTCGTGATCATTCCTAACTCAATGTAGGAGGACTGCCACTTCCTCGTGATCATTCCTAACTCAATGTAAGAGGACTGCCACTCACAATACTGAATAGCAGATCTCAAGCTACACAAGATAGCTAGCTGGAAATCTAAACAGTTAACAAAAAGAAGAATTAAAAAAAAACCGAATCTGGATTCATATTAGCATTACTGCCAGACAGCTATATGTAGGGTTGCAAATGAATGAATGAATGAATGAATGAATGTATAACGACACCCCAGCACGAAAAATACATCGGCTAATGGGTGTCTAACTATGGTAATGCAAATAAATAAAGTGATGATCAACATCAATATAAAAATTCAAGACAAACTAAAACAGTAAAAGAACTGTGCAAAGACACAAATATCACAGAATTTTACGGATACTGAATTTTACTCAAAACTTCAATTTTGTGCTGTATTGGCCATTCTCAAAGAGAATGTTACACCCCTGCACCACGGTGAGGTTACAGCACACGCAGGGGGTTGCAAATGAATCACTTAGCATTTTTACAAGGACTAATAATGTGGGTAGAATGATGAAAATACATTGCTAAAAGGTTTCAGACCAGCTCATTTTGCTATAATATCTCTATTGTTTTTGCCCGAATTAGAGGATTTGCTCCAGAACTTGGGAGGGGGCGGAGGGGAGGGGGCTGCCCCCTGTCTCGTACGCTTATGCGACCGGCTTCGGTGGCGTCGTGGTTAAGCCATCGGTCTACAGGCTAGTAGGTACTGGGTTTCGGATCCCAGTTGAGGCATGTTTTTTTTAAATCCAGATACCGATTCCAAACCCTGAGTGAGTGCTCCGCAAGACTCAATGGGTAGGTGTAAACCACTTGCACCAACCAGTGATCCATAACTGGTTCAACAAAGGCCATGGTTTGTGCTATCCTGCCTGTGGGAAGTGCAAATAAAAGATCCCTTGCTGCTAATCGAAAAGAGTAGCCCATGAAGTGGCGACAGCGGATTTCCTCTCAATATCTGTGTGGTCCTTAACCATATGTCTGACGCCATATAACCGTAAATAAAATGTGCTGAGTACGTCGTTAAATAAAACATTTCTTTCTTTCTTTCTTTTCGTACGTTTATGCTTTCACTTATTTTTGTGGCTATACGCAGAACATGTATGTATGTCTAGGGTTAGGGTTAGGGCACAACATCTAGCATCGTCAGTGACTGTGTCAAGGACAAGGGACGAGACGTAGTCAAGTGGTAAAGTGTTCGCTTGATGCGCGGTGGGTTTGGGATCGATCCCCGTCAGTGGGCCCATTGGGCTATTTCTCGCTCTGGCCAGTGCACCACGACTGGTACACCAAAGGCCGTGGTATGTGCTATCCTGTCTATGGGATGGTACATATAAAAAATCCCTTGCTGCTAATCGAAAAGAGTAGCCCATGAAGTGGCGACAGCGGGATTCCTCCCTCAATATCTGTGTGGTCCTTAACCATATGTCCGACGCAATATAACCGTAAATAAAATGTGGTGAGTGTGTCGTCAAATAAAAACATTTCTTTCTTTCTTTCTTTCTTTCTTTCTTTCCTTTCCTTCCTTCCTTCCTTCCTTCCTTCCTTCGTGTCAGGGACAGAACGATTGGTTGGCGGGAAGGATTTGTAAATGAGGAGAATTTGAAATATCAGTAAGTTTTAATGTTACAGTGGTAAGACTTTTGATCCTGGTGACAAGAGGAAGAAAAAAAAGAGGAGAAAATTAAGAGAACCTGCATTTCACATAAGTACCTGTATGTCTAGACTCGACATTTACCTGGTAATACTAAATAAACAACTCTTACGTGTCAACAACTATTGAGCAACCGTCTGCTTAAAATTCGTCTGCTCTGTGAGCTACAGTTTCCAGGACAAAGAGATTTGCACAAACAGTACACGACTTGTAGGATCACTTTCTAGTGCCAAGTGTGTAAGACTTTTGTAACGTGACACTGTGTACATCCATTGAAAACACTTAATTCTATGGCGGTTGCGTAAAAATACACACATTGTCATGTCGACATTTTTGAGTGGAGAGCGGGCGAGAGACTTCAAGTAAAACGTGAAGGAATGAGATTTGAAAAAAAAAAGACGTGAAGGAACGAGACTTGGCTGGAAACTGGCCTGTCTAATTGAACCGGCCTCGGTGGTGTCGTGGTTAAGCCATCGGTCTACAGATTGGTAAGTGCAGGGTTCGCAGCCCGGTACCGGCTCCCACCCAGAGCGAGTTCCTATGGGATCAATGGGTAGGTGTACGGCCACTACACCCTCCTCTCTCACTAACCACTAACCAACTAACAACTAACCCACTGTTCTGGACAGACAGCCCAGATAGCTGAGGTGTGTGCCCAGGACAGCGTGCTTGAACCTTAATTGGATATAAGCACGAAAATAAGTTGAAATGAAATGAAATGTCTAATTGAGGTTTCACAGGTCTTAGCAATAGCGGATCCAGAAAAACCATTTTGGGTGTGTGTGCAATGACATGAGGTGGAATGCCAAGGACACTCTGGGGGTGATTTGCAGGGGGATCGTAAAAAAAAAAAAAAAAAAAAAAAAAAAAAAAAAAAAAAAAATATATATATATATATATATATAATAAAATTATAACTCGCAAATTTTAGTGGGTGGGAGGTCCCTGCCTCCTCCCCCTAGATCCGCCTCTGCTTAGGATCAATACAGTACTATGTCGAATTATTGCAGATACGACTTGTGGTTTTGGGGGTCGAAACCCCTCACTACTAAAAAAAATTTTTTATTTAAAAACAATTTCATTATATTTTCCTGGGGAACATGGCTCGATCCCCCACCCCCATAAACTTCGCTCGCGACAGTCCAGACATGCGCCTGGCCATCTTCCACCATAGTACCATATCTGACATATACAATAGAGCAATTGTGATGTAATTATGTCTATACATGGTTCTAGTTTCATATTTATTTAAAATGTATTTTATACACCAGTGGCGGAGACTCTTCCGAGTTCGTTGACATTGTCAAATGTTTCCATTTTATTCGTTTCAAATTATTATTTCGTATTTGTGTTCAATTACGGTTCAAGCACGCTGTCCTGAGCACACACCTCAGCTATCTGGGCTGTCTGTACATAGCAGTGGATTAGTGGTTAGCATAAGCGTACGGGCTCCCAATGATATAGGGGGTCCCGAATTGAACGAGAATGCCCGAATATGGAAAACAACATTTATTTATATTAGCATTGCTACCAAACAGCAATATAGGCTGAAAACGAATCACTACGTGTTTTTATATGGATTGGAACTAATTTTGAGGGTAGAATGATGGAAATACATGCTAGAAAGGTCTCAGGTTAGCACATTTTGCCCAAATAGTTCTATCATTTTGAGCCCAATTGCTCCCCTCCCTCCCCTCCCCCCCCCCACCCCCGTCTCGTACACCTAAATGTTGTGATGCTGCACTTGACCACTGAGCCATTAACACTTGCTCTGGGTGAGAAGCCGGTACCAGGAGGCGAACTCAGTACCTACCAGCCTTATATAGGTTTTCTCGTTCACATTAGTGTCCTGCAGGTGTTCTAATGTGTATTGTAGCTCAAATTTCATTGTTTTCTAATACAATGTACTTCTTTTTTGTGGTAGGCTATGTACAAAATTATTACAAGATAAAACCAGTTTGGGCTACTACAAGGAAGTAAATGGTTTATTTAACGACGCACTCAGCACATATTATTTACGGTTATATGGCGTCGGACATATGGTTACGGACCACACAGATATTGAGAGAAGAAACCTGATGTCGCCACTTCATGGGCTACTCTTTTCGAGTAGCAGCAAGGGATCACATAAACAGGATAGCACATACCACGACCTTTGGTGTACCAGTCATGGTGCACTGGCTGTTTTGTTTAACAAACACCATTAATTCCACTAGAGCACATTTTTTAATTAATATTCAGCTGTTGGATGTCAAACATTTGGTAACTCTGACTTATAATGTTATAGAGGAAACCCGCTACATTTTTCTATTAGTAGCTGAAGGGATCTTTTATATGCACCATCCCACAGACAGGATAGCACATACCACGGCCGTTGATAAATCATGGTGCACTGGCTTGAACGAGAAATAGTCCAATGTGCCTAGTGACAGGGATCGATCCGAATCAGGCGGGCGCTTAACCACTGATCTACGACCAGCCCCTTGAAAGTTAAAAGTTAAATTGTCTTTGGTTTCCTCTGATGACTACGTGTCACAGTTATCAAATATTTGACATCCAATAGCCGATGATTAATTAATCAATGTTAAAGTTTGTTTTGTTTAACGACACCACTAGAGCACATATATTTATTCATCATCGGCTAATAAATGTTAAATATTTGGTAATTTTTTACTCGTAGTATTAGAGGAAACCTGCTACATTTTTCCATTAGCAGCCAAGTGTCTTTTTTTTATATGTACTTTCCTACAGACAGGACAGCACATGCCACGACCTTTGATATACCAGTCATGGTGCACTGGTTCAGACAAGGGAAAAATCCATTCAGGAAGGAAATGTTTTATTTAACGACGCACTCAACACATTTTATTTACGGTTTGTATCGCGCCGGAGAAATCCATTCAGAAACTCATTAGCAGCAAGGGGTGTTTTATATGCACTTTCCCACAAACAGAACAGCACATACCACAGTCTTTGATATACCAGTCATGTTGTACTGGCTGGAACGAGAAATAGCCTAATGGGACAGACCAGTGGTGCAGAATGTAATTATTTCTTATGTGATCACTTCGACTGGGGTAACCGGCCTCGGTGGCATCGTGGCAGGCCATCGGTCTACAGGCTGGTAGGTACTGGGTTCGGATCCCAGTCGAGACATGGGATTTTTAATCCAGATACCGACTCCAAACCCTGAGTGAGTGCTCCACAAGGCTCAATGGGTAGATGTAAACCATTTGCACCGACCAGTGATCCATAACTGGTTCAACAAAGGCCATGGTTTGTGCTATCCTGTCTGTGGGAATCGCAAATAAAAGATCCCTTGCTGCTAATCGGAAGAGTAGCCCATGTAGTGACGACAGCGGGTTTCCTCTCAAAATCTGTGTGGTCCTTAACCATATGCCTGACATCATATAACCGTAAATAAAATGTGTCGAATGAGTCGTTAAATAAAACATTTAAATGAAAAATGTTTGACATCCAATAACCGATGATTAATTAATCAATGTGCTTCAGTAGTGTCGTTAAACAAAACAAACTTCTTTTTTTTATCCTATGAATGAACAAGATGTTGCAAATTACGTTGATGAGTTAAGGGGGACAACTATTGCAATGCTGCATTGTACGGAACAGGCAGAGTTGTCTAATCTGTATTCTTTACCATAATGTGAATGTATATATTGAAACTCGCAGGACCAACTTCACAAGTCATGTTAATATTCCATATAGAATGAATGAATGAATGAATGAATGAATGAATGTTTAACGACACCCCAGCACAAAAATACACATCGGCTATTGGGTGTCACAAATGTTAAGTATCAAGAGGCTGAGCAGAGGCAGACCGGGGCGCCCCTCTAAATTTTGCGACAGTTATAATTTTATTATATATTAATTTAAAAAAAAATTACGATTCCCCTCCAAACCTCCCCCAAAGTTCCCTTGGCATTCCCCCTCATGTTATTGCCCCCCCTCCCCTAAGAAAATTCTGGATCCGCCACTGAACACCACTAGAGCACATTGATTTATTATTCATCGGTTATTGAATGTTAAACATATGGTAATTCTTATATATAATGTTATAGAGGAAACCCGCTACATTTGTTCATTAGTAGAAAGATATCTTTTACATAAACTACGGCTAATTTATTAGGGTTATTTTGTTATTTCAACAGTTGATAAAGAGATGGAGAAAACACACATCTATCGCACGGGCGACTCCTTCACAAACGCTGCAAGGGATCTTTACGTGCTCTTTCCATAGCCAGGACAGTACATACCATATTATATCTTGTACTAGACATGACGATTGCACCTCAGGCAAGCATTCTACCACACCAGCATCGGTGGCGTCGTGGTTAGGCCATCGGACTACAGGCTGGTAGGTACTGGGTTCGGATCCCAGTCGAGGCATGGAATTTTTAATCCAGATACCGACTCTAAACCCTGAGTGAGTGTTCCACAAGGCTCAATGGGTAGGTGTAAACCACTTGCACCGACCAGTGATCCATAACTGGTAGGTGTAAACCACTTGCACCGACCAGTGATCCATAACTGGTTCAACAAAGGCCATGGTTTGTGCTATCCTGCCTGTGGGAAGCGCAAATAAAAGATCACTTGCTGCTAATCGGAAGAGTAGCCCATGTAGTGACGACAGCGGGTTTCCTCTCAACATCTGTGTGGTCCTTAACCATATGTTTGACTCCATATAATCGTAAATAAAATGTGTTGAGTGCGTCGTTAAATAAAACATTTCTTTCTTTCGACTGGGGTACTTCCGTCAGTATTCATTTAATAAATACAGGTATAAAAAATTAAGAAATGTTTTATTTAACGATGCACTCAACACATTTTATTTATGGTTATATGGCGTTAGACATATGGTTAAGGACCACACAGATATTGAGAGAGGAAACCCGCTGTCGCCACTTCATGAGCTACTGTTTTCGATTAGCAGCAAGGGATCTTTTATATGCACCATCCCACAGACAGGGTAGTATGTGCCACGGCCTTTGATATACTAACTGTGATGCACTGGCTGGAACGAGAAATGGCCCAATGTGCCCACCGACGGGGATCGATCCCACACCGACCGTGCATCAAGCGAGCGCCTTACCACTGGGCTACAAATACAGGCATAGTTACAATTCAAATGGCTGAGATCTTTAATGAAGGTCAGACATCATGCCCAGGGTGAACATGAGGGGGTTCGATCCTAGAACGTGAGCACCTCGGGTGGGAGCTCTACCGACTGAGCAAGATCCCGACTCTGTAACCATTGAAGGTGCGCAAAGTCTTAGTGCTTTCAGGAAAATAGGGTCATAGGATGCCCTGGGTTGTTGCAAAACAGTTATGCAAAACTACGATATGAAATTTCGAAAGAGAAAAATATATATGGGCAAATAACAATTACTTAAGAGCGTTCAAATTATTTAGATTTATTATTCGTGGTCTTCTTGATTCCAAATGTCGGTTGAGTGCTCGTTTGAGGTGCTTGCGTCGCAGGATGGAACCACCTCGGTGGATCCATTCAGCTCATTGGATTTTTTTCTCTCGTTTCAACCAGTGCACCACAACTGGACAAAGGTCATGGTGTGTGCTTTCCTGTCTGTGGGAAAATGCATATAAAAGATTCCTTGCTGCATTAGAAAAATGTAGCGGGTTTCATCTAATGGCTACGAGTCAAAACTACCAAAATTGTTTGACATCCAATAACCGATGATTAATTAATCAATGTGCTTCAGTAGTGTCGTTAAACAAAACAAACTTTTTTTTTTTTTTATCCTATGAATGAACAAGATGTTACAAATTACGTTGATGAGTTAAGGGGGACAACTATTGCAATGCTGCATTGTACGGAACAGGCAGAGTTGTCTAATCTGTATTCTTTACCATAATGTGAATGTATATATTGGAACTCGTAGGACCATCTTCACAAGTCTTGTTAATATTCCGTATAGAATGAATGAATGAATGAATGTTTAACGACACCCCAGCACAAAAATACACATCGGCTATTGGGTGTCACAAATGTTAAGTATCAAGAGGCTGAGCAGAGGCGGACTGGGGCGCCCCTCTAAATTTTGCGACAGTTATAATTTTATTATATATATATATTTTTTTTAATTTACGATTTCCCTCCAAACCTCCCCCAAAGTTACCTTGGCATTCCGCTTCATGTTATTGCCCCCCCCCCTAAACAATTTCTGGATCCGCCACTGAACACCACTAGAGCACATTGATTTATTATTCATCGGTTATTGAATGTTAAACATATGGTAATTCTTACATATAATGTTATAGAGGAAACCCGCTACATTTGTTCATTAGTAGAAAGATATCTTTTACATAAACTACGGCTAATTTATTAGGGTTATTTCGTTATTTCAACAGTTAATAAAGAGATGGAGAAAACACACATCTATCGCATGGGCAACTCCTTCACAAATGCTGCAAGGGATCTTTACGTGCTCTTTCCATAGCCAGGACAGTACATACCATATTATATCTTGTACTAGACATGACGATCGCACCTCAGGCGAGCGTTCTACCACACCAGCATCGGTGGCGTCGTGGTTAGGCCATCGGACTACAGGCTGGTAGGTACTGGGTTCGGATCCCAGTCGAGGCATGGAATTTGTTTTATTCGAACTACCTAGTCACTATTGCAGATAGTCCAAACAAGGTCTGAAGATTCAAGGGCGGACCTAAGAGGAGGGACCAGGGAGACCAGCCCCCTAAAATTAAAGTGTCCCCTATTTGTACAATTTGTTTACAATTTCCATTGAAGAGCACTTTTCAGGCAGTTGGTCCATGTGTCCATTTACCTTAAAAGTTTGTTTTGTTTAACAACACCAGAGGCGGATCGGTGTGTGTGTGTGCGACAGTTATAATTTTATTATATATTAATATTCATTAATCCGCAAAAAATCCGGAAAGCAAAAAATCCGGAAAGCATTATAGAAATTTAAAGAAAATTCTCTTCTTAACCGTTTATGGAATTTTAGACTATTAACTACTCAGTTGCCCTGCTCATTGATATTGATATGTGGGCGAACTACATATCAATATCAATTAGGGGAAGGAAGGAAATGTTTTATTCAACGAAGCACTCAACACATTTCATTTATGGTTATATGGCGTCGGACATATGGTTCTACCACACACATATTGAGGGAGGAGCCCCGCTGTCCCCACTTCATAGGCTACCTTTTTCGATTAGCAGCAAGGGATCTTTTATATGCACCATTCTATAGACAGGATAGCTAAGCACATACCACGGCCTTTCATGTACCAGTCGGGCACACTGACGGGGATCGATTCCAAACCGACCGCGCATCAAGCGTGTTTAAAATATTTCCTGAGATTTATTCAGATTTTAGCTCGTAAAAATGTAAAATAAGATTACTTTTTCCGTCACGTTTTGCATTTAAGGGTGGGATGTAGTACACCACTGGTATATCAAAGGCCGCGGTATGTGCTAGCCTGTCTGTGGGATGGTGCATATAAAAGATCCCCTCGCTACTAAACTGGAAAATTTTAGCGGGTTTTCTATCTAAGACTATATGTTAAAATTATCAGATGTTTGACATCCAGTAGCCGATGGTTAATAAATTAATGTGTTCTAGTGGTGTCGTTAAACAAAATAAACAACAAAGTTGGCGAATGCAATCCAAACAGAGGCGGATCTAGGTGGGAAGGCCGTGGTATGTGCTAGCCTGTCTGTGGGATGGTGCATTATAAAAGATCCCCTTGCTACTAAATTGGAAAATTGTAGCGGGTTTCCTGTCTAAGACTATATGTCAAAATTACCAAATGTTTGACATCCAATAGCCAATGGTTAATAAATTAATGTGTTCTAGTGGTGTCGTTAAACAAAACAAACAACAAAGTTGGCGAATGCAATCCAGAGGCGGATCTAGGTGGGGGGGGGGGGGCAGGGGCCCGAGCCCCCTATATATTTTGCGACAGTTATAATTTTATTATATATTAAATTTCTCTTCTTTTTCTTTACGATCCCTCACCAAACCTCCCACAAAGTTCCCTTGGCATTCCGCCTCATGTCACTGCCCCCCCCCCCCCCCCACCCATGAGTTTCTGGCTCCGCTACTACCAAAGCATGGGTTTATGAAACAGAATTAACTCTTTCCTATACTAGGCTCGTGCATTACGTGTCACGATTTTTTTTTTCTTGTACATTCTCCACTGTATTGAAAAATAAGAAATAAAATGATGAAAAAAACCCCACTCGCCCACGCAGTAAAAATAAATCATGCTTTCGATAACATAAAACATCTCAGTAATTTTCCACAGCCCGTTCACAGAAAATAATATGATATTTCATAACGAGACAGAACTTCGGCCAATCAGATTTCGAAATGAGAGACAGCATGTCGTTTTGCACGTGCGACATCCTACAGAGGGTATATGTAAGGAAGTTTGCACGCGTATCATTCTTTTGCAGATTTTCGAATTCTGTGTAGTTCAACTGTTGGACAGTATTACATAAAGAGAATAAAAAAACATCGACAGTTACTGTTAGACCGCACAAGATTGTTTCAGGTTATTATTTTGTAAAATTCAAATACAGCACAAAGTTCAATTATTATTTTAATCAAGTTTTAAATACGATTAAACTTAATGCATTTAAAAAAAAGTCGTTTTAATTATTCTCGCATTAACAGATTTAAAAAATGTTTCATTTTGGTTTTCCGTGGAGGGGATATATACTTTATATATATATATAAACAAAATAAAATTTAAAAAAAAGCGCCGCCGAGTTTATATGTATTTATCTTCGTTTAATTTTTGCATCGCCCGCAGTTATTTAAGGGTACTTGTGATTGTAGTGCAGGGTGCACATAAAGTCGTTTTTTTGGGGTTTTTTTTTTCAAATGTGCACGGCGAGTTGCTTCCCTCTATTTAGCAAATTTGAAATAGCGGGTAAATTTGTTGTTGGAAGATTTATTTTGTGACTAATAATGCAAGTACTAGTACTTCAATCGTTATTTAGCGAGTACGGTAGGTTATATATTTTTGTGTCCATTTGTTATCTCGGTTGAGAAACTTTTGAAACATGATGCCACAAGTTTTGAATACCAGCTATATTTACGGTATGTAACAATATTCGGGTGTAGAAAGAACCTCACTTTCTACGTCCCTTCGGATTTTGTTTGCAACGATCTTCAGACCAAATGGTTTTTTGTTTGCAACGATCTTCAGACCAAATGGTTTCAGAGTCGGCATTTTACCAAATGTGCGATATAATGCGTATGCAGTTTGACATCAATAGTAGCGACAGTTTTTGCACATCATATGGGTCACCAGCATACACAATTATATCATTGATATATGCTGTTGGGTGTGTAGGGTCGATGTGTGGTAGCAATAAAAGATCCCTCGCAACAAATATTCCAGAACGGTCATCGCTAGGCTTGGGCTAGGTTCCAATAACTGCTACTCTTTGCATACAAAGTTCAAAATTGCACATAGCTCTTTTTTCTTTTTCGAAGACCGTTCAAAAAAGCTTCCAAATTCCTTCATTAAAACTGTGCAACCTTTCTTTTTGGCTCAATCCTATGTAACTTCAAAAAAATTCCACAGCACAAAACTACCCCAATCACTACCGACCCTGTTCTGACTGCTTGTTTTGTGAAGAAAGTACCATGGTGTCCTTTAACACGGTTTCTTGAACCACTTTGCTTGTAATCTAACAGCATGGGTACAAAACGCTGATTGCATTATTACATTCACATTTCAGGAGATTCAACATGAGACTATATTGTAATTTAACAGCATGGGTACAAAACCCTGATTGCATTACATTCACATTTCAGGACGTTCAACATGGGACTGTCGGAAGCTCAAGCTACCTCTGTCAAGGGAACGTGGAAAAAAGTTGCGGAAAACCTAAAGGACCATGCAGTTAAAATCTTTGTCAAGTGAGTTTGCTTTGAAGTTTTTTTATTTTTATTTTTAAGGACGCACTAGAGCACATTGATTTATTAATAATAGCTATTGGATGTCAAAACATTTGTTAATTTTGAGTTGGGGTGGGGGGGCGAACTCGCTGTATTTTCCATTGGTAGCTAGGGATATTTTGTATACACCATCTCGGACGAGATATGACAAAAGAATAAGATGTCACAGCCTTTAATATACCAGTCATGGTGCATTGGCCAAATGGCCAATGGATCCACTGACGGGGATGGATCCATGATGGATCCTAGACAAATGGCGCATCACGTGAGCGTTTTACCACTGGTGTACATCCTGCCATTGTCTGCTAAAATGCCAATAAGATCTCGGGGAAAGACTTCCGAACGTTCCAGCATGCATGCTAATGCTATCGTAAACCAGTAGGACTTTCCTTTGACACTGTCACATAAAAAGAACATTATAAATACTTATAATAGTTTAGTTACGGTTAGTGACTGTGCCAAAGGTAAGTCTTCCCCCAAGCCTGAATAAACAATGCTGGAACGTACGGAAGTTTTGCAAGATCTTTCTGCTGATGGGGAGGTGGTGGGGGGGAAGTAGCTGTTTTTCCGCATTGCCAAATGCAAGGTCCTTGGAGTAATCGAAAACTCGCCATCGTTTCAACTGAGAATGAAAATACATGTGTATGAAGGCTGACCCAGTTGACGGGCTTCTTGAAAAATTTCGAGCATTAAAATGTTTAATATTTTGTCATAAATATAGATTGATAGCAGATTGAGTAATGAATAACTGATTAATATTTTAAAGCTGGGTGGCATTAACATTTCATGTTCAGTATTGGCATTTTGTGGGCAATATATGCGGTATACAGTATTAACATAACTCAATATCTAATATCCAGTGTGGGTTTGGGTTTGTTTGTTTGTTGTTGGGTTTTTTTTGTGTTTGTTTTTGGGGGGGGGGGGGGTGGTATGTTGGCGGGGAGAAAAACCTGGCTCTAAATACATGCGTGCAAGACGCATGCTTGCATATGTACATATTATTTTTTAATCCAATATCGCTGCGTTTACTTGATAATTCGTCTAACTTTAATCCAAATATATATATATATATATATTTAAATGTTTAGGTTTTTGAGTGACAATCCTGAGCAGCAAGCGTTCTTCAAGAAATTTGAGGTTGTGGCCAAAGAGGACCTGGCTGGAAATGAGGATGTATCAAAACACGCGATGGTAGTGATGACGGCTCTGGGCGAATACATCGACGTCATTGATAATGCAGACAGCTTGAAGAAAGCTGTGAAACCAGTGGCCGAAAGTCACAAGCCCAGAAAGATCACCTTGCCCAACTTCCAGGTAATCTGTAATGATCAGAAGCAGGTAGCATGATATGAAGGAAATGTTTTATCTAACGATGCAAACACATTTTATATACGGTTATATGGCGTCGGACATATGGTTAAGGACCACACATATATTGAGAGGAAACCCGCTGTCGCAAGGGATCTTTTATATGCACCATCCTACACAGGATAGTACATACTACCTTTGTTACATCAGTTGTGGAGCACTGGCTGGAACGAGAAATGGGCCCACCGACAGGGATCGATCCCAGACCGAACGCGCATCATGCAAATGCTATACCAATGGGCTACGTCCCGCCCGTAGCATGATGGTTAATGGGTTAGGGGTTTTGGGGGCAGTTCAAGATTTATGTATGAATATTTTTGTCAAATAGATGCCCTTCCTTCCCCCACCCCTCAATGTTTTGTTTTTTTTAATTTTTAAAAAAATATTCACGTTTGGAGAGACGCCCCTCCCTTTCACGAACAAGTCGTGCGATTGGTGTAATATAATTTTGTGAAGTGGAAACACGCATTTCAGAACTATTTGTAATCCTTATTAGTCATCTACCGGTCTCTCCCATTAGTTTTCTATGTCTCAAAATATTGAGCTGAAATTATGTCTAGCTTTATCATGTACAGTTTGACTTTCATGGCGGATTAACTCATTTTTCAGAATTGATGCCCTTAACTTCTGAGTACTCTCAGAATGCTATTTAAAAATAAATTCAATTTTCAGTCTTGCAGTTTAATACCATCAACAAAATATTCTAACCTTTGATTTTGTCCCACAAATCGATAACAGAATGGTTTCAAACCTCGTGTTTGTGTATCATTTCAACTACTTCACACAAGAGTTTTGAAAAAATTAATACAACATGGCTCATTATTTCAGAAAATGTTTCCAGTAATAGTTGACTACGTGGTGACAAACGTCGACGGCGACAAGGAGGCGTGGACGACGGCTCTGGAAACGATCGGCACCGCGATCAGTACACAGCAATGACGACACAACATCCAACTTCATTTAACCAACAAATTACAAAGACATTTTTAAAATTTAGTTGAATCCAAGGATACCGTTGAATCTTGATCACATTTTAACAAGATTGTTGTAGTTGATCCAAATACTTAATCTTGATCTACGACTTGAAGACTACTTCAGTTTTTTAATCATTTGTTCCATTGATTGGCAATTTTTTTATTCTTGAATAATTGTTAAGGAACTAAAGCTGTTGTATATACAGTGTTTAATGTTTAATTTTGATCCAATAATACTGAATCTAAGAAAAACTATTGAATCTTGATCTAAAGAAATCGGACATTGTTACTTGAAACAAATTGTTCCTAAATACTTTACCAATCTGCCCTGTTAAAATTGTTTTGTTGAATTATTGTATAAAATGTTTATAATTGCTGAATCTTGATCCAGACTTAAATATGGATGTTTATAAAAAAAACTGTTACTTAAATCTTAATCGAAACATTTGTTAAACATTTTACCAATCTGTCCTAAATTGTTTTGTTGTGAAATTAAAGCTGTTGTATTAAATTTGTTGTTACTGTTGTGTTCACAAATAGGGTGGGGACGTCTGTAGTGAAGTAATCCATGGAGTCTTCACTCGTAACAAAAGGAACTGATTTGCATCTACGTGGCCCAGTGTTAAAGAGTTTCGCTTGATGCGCGGTCGGTCTTAAGATCGAACCCCGACGGTGGACTCGTTTGGCCATTTCTCGTTCCAGCCAGTGCACCACAACTGGTGTAACAAAGGCCGTGGTATGTACTATCCTGTGATGTGGTGCATATAAAAGATCTCTTGCTGCTAATCGAAAACGGTTGGCCATGAAGTGGCGTCAGCAGGTTTCTCCCCTCAATATGTGGTCCTTGAGACATATTTCTAACGCCATATAACCGTAAATGTGAGTGCGTCGTTACATTTCCTTCCACGCGTTTACCCAATAGCCCATGTGTATTTTTGTGCTGGGGTGTCGTTAAACATTCAGTCATTCACATACATTAGCAATGCTTAAACGCATGCTTTTAAGAAATACGGGCTTCGTAAATTCGGCCCGTAGTGTGATTGAAGACGAGATGCGTGTGCCGAGGGTTGTTTTCTGGGTTCGAAACTAAAAATAATTTAAAAAAAAAAAAAAAAAAAAAAAAAATAATAATAATAATAATTTTGAATAGTTATCAGTTTTCTGACACCCACTCCCCTTTCCTAATAAACTTCCTTCCTTGTGTTATGTTGGGAATTCGGAGCTAACTATCGGATCAAATACGTCAAATGTACATCACAAAATTACACAACCTTTTTTTCTTTTCTTTTGAGACCTATACCTACGGGACATTTGCAAATCAATGGCGCCAAACTTGCCCGCTACTGACCCTGGTCGGGTTGTTTGTGATTCCTTAAACATGCTAGCGCGGGCGACCCACTCTCCCAACCCCCACCCACAAACCCTGTGCTGTCCTGAACGGAGGAGCCAGCGGATGTCGACAGCTGGGCCCATGACATGCGTGCACTATAACAGCTTGCTTGATATGAATATGCACGTAAAGACCATGTCCGTAACAATGTCTGAATTACCAAATGTTCGACATCCTCATAGTTTTTGTTAGCATGTATAGACGGGCGTTGGAAACGGATGGGGTAATTGGGTACTTGTCTCTGGTAGGTTTTTTTTTTTGTTTAACGACCCCACTAGAGTACATGGATTCATTAATCGGCTGTTGGATGTCAATTTTTTTTTTTTAGTCCTAGTGAAAATCGGTTACATTTTTCTATTGGCAGCAAGGAATCTTTTTATATGCATTTTCCCCCAGACAGGGCAGCACGTACCACGGCCTTTGATATACCAGTCGTGAGTTGGAGGATATTTTACGGAGTAAGCACCTCGGGCAACTGACCGAGCTAGATTCCTATCTAAAGATTAGGTGCAGTGGGACATGACCCAGTGGTAAAGCGCTCGCTTGATGCGCGGTCGGTCTAGGATCGATCCCCGTCGGTTGACCCATTTGGCCTATTTCTCTTTCCAGCCAGTGCACCACGACTGATATATCAAAGGCCGTGATAAGTGCTATCCTGTCTGTGGGATGGTGCATATAAAAACGCAGCGGGTTTCCTCTCTAAGACTATGTCAAATTAACAAATGATTGACATCCAATACTCGATGATTAATAAATCAATGTGCTCTAGTTGTGTCATTAAAGAAATCAAACTTTAAAGATTACGCTACCCCCCCCACCCCCCACCCCCACCCCCAAATGGAAAGGTGAATACAATTCTAACTATCCCCACCCACCCCTGTTGTCGGCATCTTTTGAAGCCTATAGTACACCATTAATAAAACAGCAAATATAAATTTTTAAAATATTTATTATGCAACTGCATAACACAACAGTGCATATATATATATAATGTAAATCGTATACTGAACAAGATAATTATGTACATATTTTTGGATTTCACATAATTGCACAATAACAAGTATAACAGAAGCGCTATGCGAATTCGCACATAATAAAAATCGAATGTTCACAAATAACTTAAAACAATTATATATATTATATTTAACTAGCGTTGCACATGTTGCGAAATAGCACTTGTGGGTGGTGGCGGAACACTGCATAAACGTGCACAATCTAATTAAAATTAGCTCCACTATTACATGTGGATCTAACACCAGCCAGTTGGAGCTCATGTCCACCAATCAAAACCTTACTTACAGAATTGCAGAATCCTGCCAGTGATTTAAAACTAACACTGCGTAGTCCCCAATGTCCAGGTAACATTTCGTCTGTAAATAATAATTTAAATATTGACCAACCACACTTCGCCTTTTATAACGTTATTTGGGAGCATACAAATTCTAAAAATATCGGGCGAGTCTATTTTAGTGGCCGCAGTACAGCGAACCATACCAATACGTACGGGGTGGGTTATCAGTCTTCAATTTTACATTAAAAATTATTTATTTATTTATAAAAAACTAAAAAACTAATCAGTCTTCAGTTTTACATTACAAATTATTTATTTTATAAAATAAAACATGTTTTAAGGCATTCGTAATTCACATGAAACAAGTCGTATACCCTCAGGATAATTCGGAATGTTTTCAAATTATTTTTAAATCACTGGCAGGATTCTGCAAGTAAGGTTTTGATTGGTGGACATGACTCCAACTGGCTGGTGTTAGATCCACATGTAATAGTGGAGCTAATTTTAATTAGATTGAAACGTGCACAGCCATTTGTATCTTTTAACATACTAAGGTGTGTGTGTGTGTGTGAGAGAGAGAGAGAGAGAGAGAGAGAGAGAGAGAGAGAGAGAGAGAGAGAGAGAGAGAGAGAGAGAGAGAGAGAGAGAGAGACATACAGACAAGACAGACAGACAGACAGACACAGAGAGACAGAGACAGAGAGAAGATACAGAGAGAGACGGAGACAGAAAGACAGCGAGAGATACATAAATAGAAATAGTGTGTGTGTGGGGGGGGGGGGGGGGCTATATATGTAAATATATAAACGCATTTTAAACTCTTAAACTTGTGAAGTTTAGACTGTTATTCCATGATGCAAATTAGAACCTTGGTTATGTATACAAGTATATATTTTATTATCTAGCTGGAGAAGAATTGTAACACAATGATCTTTTTTTTATCTTACTCCATTAGCAGAATCTTGCATCTAACACGAGAGGGGCGGGACGTAGCCCAGTGGTAAAGCGTTCGCTTGATGTGCGGTCGGTTTGGGATCGATTCCCGTCGGTGGGCCCATTGGGCTATATCTCGTTACAGCCAGTGCACCACGACTGGTATAATCAAAGAAAAGCAATGGTATGTGCTATCCTGTCTGTGGGATGGTGCATATAAAAGATCTCTTGCTACTAATGGAAAAATGTAGCGGGTTTCCTCTCTATGACTGTGTCAAAATAATCATGTTTGACATCCAACAGCAGATGATTAATATAAAAAAAATCAATGTGCTCTAGTGGTGTCGTTAAACAAAACAAACTAATGAGAAAACGTAAAAAGTGCTCTACGATGGAATACGCGTAAACAGGGGAGATAATTAGGATATTGTTAATGACAACTTTTCTAACGCGATACATGCACTTGACTGGTAATTCATATCGGTTAATATACAATGGTCTGCTAGTTCATATCGGTTAATATACAATGGTCTGCTAGTTCATATCAGTTAATATGCAATGGTCTGCTAGTTCATATCAGTTAATATGCAATGGTCTGCTAGTTCATATCAGTTAATATAAAAAGGTCTGCTGGTTCTTATCAGTTAATATACAATGGTCTGCTAGTCCATATCAGTTAATATACAATGGTCTGCTAGTTCATATCAGTTAATATACAATGGTCTGCTGGTTCATATCAGTTAATATACAATGGTCTGCTAGTTCATATCAGTTAATATACAATGGTTTGCTAGTTCTTATCAGTTAATATACAATGGTCTGCTAGTTCTTATCAATTAATATACAATGGTCTGCTGGTTCATGTCAGTTAATATAAAATGGTCTGCTAGTTCATATCAGTTAATATAAAATGGTCTGCTAGTTCTTATCAGTTAATATAAAATGGTCTGCTAGTTCTTATCAGTTAATATAAAATGGTCTGCTAGTTCTTATCAGTTAATATACAATGGTCTGCTGGTTCATGTCAGTTAACATACAGTGATTGCTGGTGAAAGGCTACAATTTGGGGGTTTTATCATTATTATTTTAATTTGAAAAGTAGGTGGTTTAGGGCAAATTCAGGATTCTGTAAAGGGGAGACATAATGTTGATTATATATTAGATAGGAACAATGCTGTAAGGGTACAATTCGCTGTAAAAAGGGGCAGGACAGAGCCGGAGCACCTCTCCCACCAAATCCATTCCTGGAGGAGTGATATAGGTAATACATGTAGTGCATTGGGAGCATGACAAGAATATCTTAATATTGAATGAATAGTAGTTTCGGTACAATTGTCCCCATCCTCATCCTCTTCCCTCCTACCTATTACGGCAGATACGGTGTTTTATTGATCACTATTGATCTGGTGGCTAGAATGAGTCATACTCGAGAGAGATATATGGAAAACAACAAAACAGTTTGGTTCTGATTCCATGTTTATGAAATTTAGACTGGTCTCCAGTCTCAAGACATACTTTTGAAGGCTCAAACATAATTCTGGACCTGAGGCCCAAAGAAAGCTGGACTCGAGGTTTAAAAACATATCGTCTGGACCCCAGCCTCAAATACATCTGAAACTTGAGGCTCAAGAATCTAGTACACGTCGTGACACCAGGCTCGAACTCGGAGTCCCAAACTCAAACATAACTTCTGGACCCGACCCTCGAATGTAAGTCTGGATTCAAGACCCAAACGTAGTCGAACTCCGTCCAAAATATAAGTTCGAATCCAAGGCCCAAACACAACTTCTAGGCTCTTCACTGAAAGGTAAATCTGAACTCGAGCCTCGGTGTCAAAGTATTGGTTTAAAGCTTAATTAATTAAAGACTCGTACTACGTGTACATACACTTTGTTTCTAAATGTGACTCTAATTACTTAAACTAAGTTTGAGTCCGAGTGCAGTCTATAAACATGTTATAGCATAGTCCGGAATAATAAACATAACATATTTAACAGTAGCCAAATTAGCCAACTGCTAGTTTTAAAGCATACTTGCTAATAAAGATTTGCATATGTTACGCGTATGAAAAAAAGATTTAAGAAGATATTATATTCCACAGTTTAAAACATTTACAAATAATAACTTAAAAAATTAATACACAAAGTATAATTTAACCACATAATTTATATACTACTTTCCAAAAGTCATTTTACACGATAAACCTTCTTCGTGAAAACACATTAAGACCTGGTGGTAGTACAAATGTTTCGAGTTGAACATCTTGAATTCCACGGTAAATTTTGAACGACATTCGCTGACGCATTTTTTGTCAACCGGCGTAAGAAGGTTGTCGTACAGAGATAAGAAACTGTGGCAGTACACGCTGCGATGTTGGTCGTAAGTCATAACCTCCTTCGGGAATTCCGTTGGTTCAATCTCCAGAAGATCATTGTCAGAGCACGTGTTTCGGCACGTGCTTTCGTCGAGGAGGACTTGGACTTGGATGGTTTCGTGGAAGGAGCACACAGAACAGATCTTAAATATGTGCTTCAGTCGGTCCAGAGTCGGACTGGATGATCGCACCCCACTTAACTTGTGTCCGAGGTAGAGATACGTCACTTCCGGTGATGGGAAACAGTTGAGATGAAGCATACTCTGAAGGCTGTTGGAATGATTTTGAGTCAGATCTATTGTTTGACTGTACCATTCTACGGGAGGGACGGACGGACAATACGTGAAAATATTCAAGTTAATCTTCGAAGCTGGCACACTGTTCGGAAGTGACTGACTGCTTTCGCACAGGCTGTAGAACGCATCAGATTCAGACCAGCCGAAGTCCATGAGATTCACAGTTCTTGATTTTGACGTGGAGTATCCGAGAGATGAACACATAAGGCGCAAGGAATGGAACACCGAATAGCAGCTTTTGAAAATATCCTGCTGCCTGTTGAAGTGGTTGAATTGCACTCTCTTCGAGACATCCAAACACATATCTCCATCCATCTCTGGGACGGTGCCATCAATGGCTGAACACAACTGGGCAAACAGTTTGGCCCCGCTGGCACAGAAGGTGTTTTTCCACGATTCCTTTTGTCGCAAAGTGTTGGGCAGAGGCAAGTAAAAATTCGGCGTATTGTCAACCGAGGACTGGGAAAAACATTCATCCTCGTCCTTCTCAAGAGGCAACGCCGATGTCGTCTGATGGTAGTCCTGTTCTGACGTCAGAATACCTCTGATGAATGCTCCTTCGTACGGGTACTGCCCGCCGCATTTTGTTACCTTCAGCGGCAGGCGCGACGCGCAGACGTCGCGCGTGAAGTCGCCGAGAGGCGGGCGTTTTGATACGTCTGCTATTGTCTTTGAGATTCGGTAGAACCTGGTTGTATAGTGACCGAGATCCACTGAAACGGCGTGCGATAGGGGAACGGACGAGTTGGTCTTGGCGCTTGGCAAGGAAAATATTTTGATTTCCATCTCGTGGAATCCGTGCGACCAGTCGTAGTTAATTATTGCACCATCGGGGAGCATCACAGAGGCAAAGCTTTGCTGCCCTTTAAATCTGATCTGGCACTCGTCCCCGCTGACGTTCCTGATAGTCACGGAGTACAAGGAAAACACGGTCGCGTCCCCGGTCTTGTGACCGTTCACCGTGAGAGTCGTTCTGTTTTCGAACGTCACCTCGAACAGCTTACTGTCCCCCGGGTCGGGGAATGACTTGAAGCTTGTCACCGCGATTAGGTAAGGATTCAGCGGCTGTGACGTAGCTCCCGGCAGATTTGTGATCACGACTGTATACTCGCTTCCATCGCCGGACGACGAGCGTCCTCGCTCTGCGTTGACACTCGAGTATATTCCAACACACACAGAGGCTATGAGAACAACCACCACGATGATGGACACTATCACTATGAGTCTCCGTTTACGATCCTTGCACAGCATGTGTGTGCAGGTCTTCGGTCGGCGAGGCTGGCTGATAAAAGTTTCGGTTTCCGGATGCGAATGACTGTTTCCGTTTGCATGGCGGCCATCACCGAGAGAGTTGTTGAGGAGTCCAGTCTGAGACGACCCCATGTTCGTCTGCCCCTCGGACGGAAGAGGTCGAATCTGGGTCAGCTCCACGTCAGTCATCGTCTGGAAAAACAAAAATTAGAAATAAATTTAATTAAGGACAAAAGTACACTATAAAACAAATCCCCTGTGAAAGTATCAAAGATGAAATTAATAGCTGGTGATTGAAACATATGTTATTGCTTTGTAAAAAACAAATGGATTACGCACAAGTTACACAACTTAATAGGCCTTCTCCAAACAGCTGATTGATTCCATATCAAGACCGAAATTAATAAATGTTATCACTTAGGTTGAGGATTAGCAATATAGTGGCAAAAGTCCACGTGTAATATGTTTCATTCGTTCCAAAGAAATAAATACCAAATTATGGTTAAAAAATAGTTGATGGATACTATTACGATTTAAGGTGGACGTTTCTGTAATCCGGGGAAGTTACTCCTCTGAATAATATTTTAGTTTTGACGTGTGTTTTCCTACCCTCCGTTCCTAGGTAACAAATCCTAGTCAAAGGGAGATGGGGGTGGGTGGAGGAGAAAAGCATATAAGTTTTAGTCTGACACCAAACCAGGAACTAAAGTAACCATTTGTAAAAAACGCATAATCAGTAAATAAATATAAACACATACAATAAATAGATAAATAGAAACAAACAAATCATTTAGTATTGAGAAATACCATAATTAGAAGAATTAAAAACGCGAAAATACTCCATTGTATTGCATACCTCCCCAAGATTTTTAAAGAACTAATTAGTACTGTAACAACAAGTCTTTAAATACTTCATAGGTAAGTCAATAGCTATTTGCATATGCCATCATTTAAAAAAAAAGTAAAAAAGAAGAAGAATCAAAAGAAACTATTTGTAAAAGTTGTATTGACATTAACGGCAAATCTGACGCATTTCAAGAATTTCGCCTCATGCCGACTGGATCATTATAGGTGACACCCTAATCACTGATGAACTGTTGTATCTTACCTAACGCAACATGGCCTAACGTTTATAATCCGACTTCACGTGCCTGCAACAAAAACACTTGCTTTATATGCGATATTTACCAAACATTTTCTCGTTACTTTTGTTACTGTGTTCTTAACTGAGGTAATAAACATAACCCAAACCAGCCGTGGCCGTCGGTTCCCATCAAGATGCCACACACCCAATTACACGTGCAGTACACCAAGTGTGTGGAGCAGGGTCGAACACAGCCTACACTGGCTAGGGGAGGGTTGTAATCAGGGGCGCATCAAGGATTTTCTAGTGGGGACACAAAATTGTAAAATGGAAGGAAATGTTTTATTTAACGACGCACTCAACATATTTTATTTACGCTTATATGACGTCAGACATATGGTTACGGACCACACATACATTGAGAGAGGAAATCTGCTGTCGCCACTCCATGGGCTACTTTTTTCGATTAGCAGCAAGGGCTCTGTTATATGCACTATCCCACAGACAGGATAGTACATACCACGGCCTTTGTTACACCAGTTGTGGAGCACTGGCTGGAACGAGAAATAGTCCAATGGGCTCATCGACGGGAATCGATCCTACATCGATCGCGCATCAAGCGAGCACTGTACCACTGAGCTACGTCCCGCCCCCAAAATTGTAAAAAAAAAGAAGACAATTTGAGTTGCAAATAAGCCGAGCTCTCAAAGAGGGCGAGATTTGTAGGAGGTTCCAGGACATGCTCCCCGAGACATTTTGAAATAAAGGTGACCAGAAACGCATTTTCACTGAAAAAGCGTCTTTGATTACCTCTATTTAAAAGATTCCAGGGCAATTTAGTATTGTATATATTGTAGATCAGCGAAAGTGTTAACCGGCTTCGGTGGCGCAGTGGTTAAGCCATCGGGCTACAGGCTGGTAGGTATAGGGTTCGCAGCCCTTAAGGGCTCAGTGGGTAGTTGTAAGACCACTACACCCTCTTATCTCTCACTAACCAACTAACCCACTGTCCTGAACAGACAGCCCAAATAGCAGAGTTGTGTGCCTTGGACAGTGTGCTTGAACCTTAATTGGATATAAACACGAAAATAAGTTGCAATTAAATTAAAGTTAACAAAGGAACATTGGAACAGTAATATTATTACTTTTATCCCACTAGTAAATAAAAAGTGTTTTCAAGAAGGGACAATCGACTCCTGCCACGTTAAGCACGACTTTGCGAAGGGCCGACACGTACAGATAATATAATCGAACCTGCTATAAACTGCATGATATATACTCGCGAAAAACAGTTCTTGAATATGTATTGCACAAGATATATGACTAACGATATCAATGAAGGAAAAATGTAATCGTTTTTAAAAAACATTTTTAATGATAATTAATAAACATTATGAGATGATTTGCACATAACAATTATTAAGGTCTGTAGTATTTCTTACACTTTCTCACTGACCTATAAGAACTTTGTGTTGGATCCGGATGCGAACCCAGTTCCTTCCAACCCTAAGATCGATGATTTATCCACCACGCCACCGAGGCCAGTGATGTATATTATATCCCTTGGGTGGCCTCTACGTGATTGGTGAGAGAGAAGTCAGCGTAATATTCTGACACCTCACTGACCGATCCGGTACTGGGATGCGAACTCAGTTCCTTCCAGCCCTAAGATCGATGATTTACCCACCACGCCACCGAGATACGTGTCGTATACTATATCCCTTGGATAGCCTCTACGTGATTAGTCAGAGAGAATGAATGAATGAATGAATGAATGTTTAACGACACCCCAGCACAAAAAATCAGAGAGAAGTCAGCGTGATATTCTTAAACTTTACTGAGCCTTTGGAGTTCTGGATGTGATCCGGTATTGGGATGCGAACTCAGTTCCCACCAGCCCTAACGATCGATGATTTACCCGCCACGCCACCGAGGCCAGTGTTATAATGTCCCCTGGGTGGCCTCCGCAAATAGGTTTCTGTGTATTCACCTGCCAATGAACCTTCAGGATTTACTCGCATGCTACACATATGTACAGAAACTAATTAAGTTCCGTGTTCGTGGAAAAGATATGTGTAAATAGATTTATTTCAAACAACTGCCCCATTTACCATCCCCTAGGACCGAAGGACGGAGGAGACAACAAATAGAGTAATATACAAAAAAACACCCAACCCACATTAAAGTTAAAGTTGTTTTGTTTAAAGACACCACTAGAGCACATTGGTTTATTAATCACAGGCTATTGAATGTCAAACATTTGGTAATCGTGACCTGAAGTCTCAGACAAACCAACTACATTTTTTCCATCAGCAGCAAGAAATCTTTTATATGCATTTTCCCACAGACAGGACATCACATATCACACCCTTTCATATACCAGTCGTTGGGCACTGATTGGAACGGGCAAAAAAACAAAAAACAATGAAAGAATTGTTTCCACTGAGATGTTTCGATCCTGATTCACTTCAGGCGAGCGATCTACTGACTGAGCTAGATCCCACCTGAATGACGGCGAGCGATCTACTGACTGAGCTAGATCCCGCCTGAATGACGGCGAGCGCTCTACTGACTGAGCTAGATCCCGCCTGAATGACGACGGACAGACCAGTAGTTCAGGATGTAATTAGATCCGTGCGTAATCACTTCAACTGTGGTGGGTTGGTGTACGATTAGGCTATTTCTGTCACTTTTCATTCAATAAATACAGGTGTAGTTACAGTTCAAATGTCTGCCCTGAATGGGATCTGTAACGCAAGTGAGGCATCATGGACATTGCCCAGGATGAACGTGCCGGAGCTGTAATTAGATATGGGCATGTTGAAGAGTATGCAGATCCAAATCCAGTTCAAACTGGCTGAATTAAACTTATTACAATTACATCATCGTCCACAGCACTCCGTCACTGTTATGTTAGGTGAATGAATGAATGGATAGATGGCTGGATGAATGGCTGGATGGCTGGATGGAAGATGGCTGGATGGATAGATGGATGGATGGGTGATGGATGGATAATAGATGGATAAATGGATGGATGGATGGATAGATGGATGCTTAGTGAGTGAGTAAGTCAGTGGGTGCTTTGTTGGTTTTGGTTGTTTGGTAGATGGGTGGATAGATGAATGGTTTATCAGCAAAAAAAAAAATAATGAAAAGAAAACATCGGCTAAAGGTTGTTAACCACAGTAAAGGTAAATGAATCAAGATATAACAAGAAAACTAAATCTAGTTGAATCACTAAAATACGGTTTGTGGAGCTTGACCGGCCTCGGTGGCGCAGTCGTTAAACCATCGGACTACAGGCTGGTAGGTACAGAGCGATTTCTTAAGGGCTCAATGGGATCTGTAACGCAAGTGAGGCATCATGGACATTGCCCAGGCCACTACACCCTCTTCTCTTTCACTTACCACTAACCAACTAACAACTAACCCACTGTCCTGGACAGACAGCCCAGACAACTGAGGTTTGTGCCCAGGACAGCGTGCTTGAACCTTAATTGGATATAAGCAGGAAAATAAGTTGAAATAAAATCAAAATGAATGAAGTAATGAGAGAGTGTAACCGTCCAAATGACCGTCAAGCTCTCGAAAGGTTGAGTACTCGGGCTAGAGCTATGGTAGATTTTAGTTGTAGGCTAACATATTAGGAAGGGAAGGGAAACTCTTTTAACGTGCCCATATCCTTATGGTTCAGGCACGCCCGCCGTGGATTCATGCACTGACATAGCCAGCTCACGACTCCACGGCCATATTATCATAACAAGTCAACAATGAAGCTTTAAAAAATACAATAACAACACAACTTACGAGCTGAATCGTGCTGTCCAAACCTAGACACAACTAATCCACTGGCGATAATACTTAAGACAGCACTCACATAATGACATCATTATTTTGCAGTTTAGGTTTTCACTAACGAAAAAGTCCTATGACTGTCGTCTGCTACGAAAAGCAGACGAGAGGGAGATACTAGTAGATAGATAGAGGCGGGAGACACACACGCACACAACGAAGCTATCTTTATCAGCTCAGACCACTGGTATTATTATGAATGGGAAAAAAGGGAATGTCCTCATTTGAACTGATGTCTTTGATGTTCCCCGAACGTCAGGTCTCTAATTGGCGAAAATATATTAACGCGGGCATTCCTTTCAACAAAGACGCACAAAATTAAATTCCCATCAAATCAAATCACGGCCCAGAGCGCAACCACTCCTTTTATGTGTCCGTTCACGGCTGCTTTAACAGGGTAAGGTAAGATATTTCCAACAATAACCGAGCGAGTCACACAAATATCGGCCGCAACAATTTGTACGAATCGAAGCAGACGGCAATGGCAGACGTGAAAATGACTGGCAGACGACACATATATTAAATTAATCTGTCCATCATCTGCCAGCAGGTGCAACATACCGACAGCTCTGCCTACTGGTCTTCCCTTGCAACGTGACCGCCAACACAGGAAACTGGAGAGGAAAATCCGTCCTATACGATAATACCAGTAGCTTTTGCTTGCTAGCCCGCGAAATGTACGCTAAAAGCAAGATGAATGGAATATTTCTATACCTTCGACACAAAGTGCCGTACTCCAGAGGCACTAATTAAATCCAGCAGAAATTCAAAATGCAATAACTGTCAGTGCGAAATGGTCGAAAACATGGCAACTTAATCTTTCCGGCTGCACTTGACGCGTTTATCGATTTTTTTAACATAGACATAAAAGTTAATGTTAATCAGTATGTATGTCTATCCCCGCCACCACGTTACACGACCAATATAACGTTCTGGTTAAGTTGTAAGCCAGGATTTTCAAGTGACATAAGATCTGGGCTGAATTATGAAATTCCGAGGCTATAGAGCCACGGCAAGTTTTAACGAGTCTCCATGCTGTAAAAAGAAATATGAGTATGAATGTGAAAGGACTTTATTTGCATATATATTAGTCCAAAAAGCAAAACAAGCCGACATGGGGTGGGGGGGGGGGTGGAGGGGGGGGGGGGGACTGAGATCGAGGGCGCAAAGCAAAGTTTTTAGGGGGTTCAGGGGTATACTCCCCCGTACAATTTACAAAACCAGATGTCCTGAAATGCAGTTTCCTGCATTCTACAAGTAAAATTCATCTCTGCCTTAGATTTACTACCAATAATATTTTTGATTCAGAATTATTGGCGGAGGGAAGGGGGGGGGGGGGGGGGGGGGACACTCCGCCGTGCCTGGAGTGTGAGTGTGAAAGGACTTTATCTGCATATAAATCATGATTAAATAGCTGTGATTTAAAAAAATATAATAATAATTTGGACAAAAGTGGTGTTACGAACCAATCAAATCGTGAGCAAACCAAGCGCGAATGCAGGGGTGGGTTTTGGGTGTGGAACTACCCCCCCCCCCCCCCCCGACCAAGCAAAGTTTTTTTTTTCAATATATTTTCGGGGGAGCATGTCTTGACCATTCTATAAATGTTGCTTGCCACAGTCAAGACCTCCCACCCGCCCACCCGCTATAATTCCTGCTTAGTAAACACAGCCCTGGCACTAACTATTAAAGAGATTGTCCTGAATTTAGAAGCAAACCAGTCCAAAAAAGGATTGTTAGTGCAGTTTGCTGCAATTGTTAAGATCTTGCAGATCAACAGAGACTTTTAAACCACTATAATTGCATATTAATTATTTGTGTGCATAAATTGATATTAAATCGCTTGATATTAAATCGCTTGATATTAAATCGTTTTCTAATCGTCCTAGTGTCTGTACTAAGTTAAACTTCATTTTATTTCCTAGTATATGTTGTTGTTTTTTCTAGTACGTACGAAATTATTGACAGACCAGGTCCAATTTGGACTACGAGTGCTCGCCTGAGGTGCTTGCGTCGCAGGATCGAACCACCTCGGTGGATCCATTCATCTGATTAGGTTTTTTTTTTCTCTCGTTCCAACCAGTGCACAACAAATGGTCAAAAGCCGTGGAAAAGTGCATATAAAAGATTCCTTGTTGCTAATGGAACGTGTCACAAGTACCAAATGTTTGACATCCAATAACCGATGATTAATTAATCAATGTGCTCTAGTGGTGTTGTTAAACAAAACAAACTGTAGCTTACAAACATAACGGCGACCAGAAACGCAGTGACATTGATATTCTATACACGAATCTGTATTTAGTATCTGTATTTTGTATGTAATTTTGGTCGTTCAAATTTTTATTTGTCGGAAACATCTTACAATGGCAACACACGTTTTGTTTATGCCAGTGATGGTCTTATTATATTTAGGTTATCTACTTTGTCAGTATTTCATTTGATTAGGTCTAGGTTCTTTCTCAGTAAGATTCACCCCATCCCTTTCTTCAGTCCCCTTCTTTAGAACTGCCCCAGGTAGCAAACATCAATATAATATATTTGCACATATAATTTGTGCTTGCTTGCCCGACACATAAGAGCCGTTTCAGTGGTTATAATTATCTCTGATCGATCTGCTACTAGTGATAATGAACAAATATTGATTAATGTTAACTTCGTTATGAGGCATATGCGCGTTAAACAATCGGTAATGAATCATAGCATACGACTCGCTATATGGCGCAAACACTGGCTTGGTGACACGCTGGAGAAAGCGAAATGAAGCCGTGCGTGCATTGAAGTCGTTAAATGATAATATATTTATGAGAACGCTAATGTGGTCGTGGATCTAGAGATCTGACTGCCCGACTTGCTTTGTCTTTGTGTGTGTGTGTGTGTGTGTGTGTGTGTGTGTGTGTGTGTGTGTCTGTCTGTCTGTCTCTCTTTCTTCCTCTACCTCCTCTCCTATTTCTCTCTCTCTCTCTCTCTCTCTCTCTCTCTCTCTGTTTGTCTACCTCTCCCTCTGTCTCTCTCTCTCTCTCTGTTTGTCTACCTCTCCCTCTGTCTCTGTCTGTCTGTCTGTCTGTCTCTCTCTCTCTCTCTCTCTCTCTCTCTCTCTCTCTCTCTCTCTCTCTCTCTCTCTCATTTTTTCCCATTAACAGCAACTAACTTTTATATGCACCATCCCACAGATAGGACAGCACATACCACGGCCTTTGATACACCAGCCGTGGTACACCAGCTGGAACGAAAAATAGCCCAGTGGGCCAACCGACTGGGATTGATCCCAAACCGACCGCGCATTAAGAGAGCGCTTTACCACTGGACTACGTCCCGTCCCCGAGTATAATGTAGTACGTGTATTATTATCAATTTATATATACATATACATGTACATATATATTATATACGTAAGTACTTAGGTGCGAGATGTTTACTGGTATGTGCCTAGATGTGTGTAGGTTGTACTAAACCTAATAACTTCCGGCTGGGTCAAAGTTCGAGGTTCACCGAATTTTTGACTTTCATCTGGGCAAAAAATGTATGCAATTTTATTTCATCTTGTACCACTGTGCCAAGTAGTCTTGTGCTTGAAACATGTATGGGGTATATTTGGTATAGTACAACCTGTAGTACATTTGAACCAGAAATCTGCTTAATAAGCACGTGGAAATGACACAAGAAGGGGCCGGCGTAGCAATAATAGTGACAGTGATACATAAAAGAGAAATGTTACTCTTCTTATTTTACACAAGTTTATAGACGACAGTGTCGCGGCTAGGGAATACAAATTCCAAGCTTTTAACAACACCCGCAGTCACACGATAATAAGTCAGCTGGAGATTTCTATATTGCGCTGTATTCGACTCCGTTTAAATAATGTACAGGGGCTGAATGACTCTTAAACAAACTCAATTACTCATAGATGTGACACGAGGAATGCTTTTAAAATAATACAGAATACGCTCTTTATTTTATATGGTACGCTTTACAGGGGATATATATATATAATACATGTAATAATAAAAACCCAAAACCACTCATACTTTTGAAATGCCACAGTCAATGCATACTTTTCTGGGGGGTGGGGTGGTGGTGGGGGTGAATATTAAATATTACCTAGATATGTCATATTTCCAGTTGTATATGGTACTGCAATATCAAACAACATCAAAATATATTATAATAATAAACAAAAATAAAAAACCCAGAAAAAGCCCACATGGTTGCAACAGAATTTACATTTAAGAAAAAGTAAATACATAAAAAATAACGAACAAAAATCAAACCAAATTAACGAACATTATTAACCAAAACAAAAAACCCACAATGAAATAAACAAACAAAAAACACAACCCCTGCCCCACCCTCCCCCTACAATACACACAAAAAACAACACACACTCCCCCCCCCCAAAAAAAAAAAAACCCCAACAAAACAAAACAAAAACACACACACAAAAAACAAACTAAAAACCCCCACCAAACAACAACAAAAAACACACACAAAAAACCCAAAAAAAACAAAAACAAACACACATTCACAGTGTTTGCCTTATTGAAATCGGTGCCCGATACCCTCAGTGACCGAGAAACAGTATCCACCCGTTAAGAACTTTCACTGCACAAAACCAACATAAAACGGGCTTTCAATACACAGTCAATATTTTGATATATAACACACACCAAATATCCAGCTACAATTCGTTGGACCAACAGAGGCCGAGAGCGGTCGCCGCAATGGACTCAATGTTTTCTCCCGCTCGTCCGTACAATAGGATTAGTAGTGATATGTAACACTAACGTTTCGCAACGATAATTGGGCAGTTTGGGCGCAAGAAGTCGGCAAACAGAATTACTGTCTAAAAAGTAGTTTTGGGCAGGGACGGTAGAATACACATAGTGATAATTGGAGGTGGCACAGTGGTTAAGCCATCGGACTACAGACTGGTAGGTACAGGGTTCGCAGCCCGGCACCGGCTCCAACCCAGAGCGAGTTCGTAAGGTCTCAGTGGGTAGGTGTAAGGCCACTACACCCTCTTCTCTCTCACTGACCACTAACCAACTTAACTTATTTTCGTGTTTATATCCAATTAAGGTTCAAGCATGCTGTCCTGGGCACACACCTCAGCTGTCTGGGTTGTCTGTCCAAGACAGTGGGTTAGTGGAGAGAGAGAGAGAGAGAGAGAGAGAGAGAGAGAGAGAGAGAGAGAGAGAGAGAGAACGAGACAGAGATACAGATACAGAGACAGAGAGAGAGAAGAGGATGTAGTGGTCTTACACCTACCCAATGAGTCGTTAAAACTCGCTCTGAGTGGGAGTCAGTACCGGGCTGCGAACCCAGTACCTACCAGCCTTATGTCCGGTGGCTGAACCACGACGCCACCGAGACCGGTCTCGTATCTCCATATTCTGCTTATTTTTCTCCTTTAAACACATAACACTGGGCGAATCCAATATTTCTTCATGGGCGGATCCAAGGGGGGGGGGGGGGACCAGGGGGACGCGTCCCCCCAAAAAATTGTTCAAGTGCCCTCAAAATGTCCAAGTGCCCTTTTTGTTTGTAGAATTTTTTTTTTTTTAAGTAAACAATAATTATGTTGTAGATAAATGAAATCAAGATTTTCGTGTACATGCGCAAGCTTGCAGATATGTGTCTGTGTTATTGAGTCTCAATGGGGCCCCATTGAGGTTCTAACGCGAGTGACGCCAATTTACTTCATTATTGCTAGTATATTATGACGTAGAACTGTAGGAATTCATATTAATTGTAAATATCAAAACTTGTAGTAAGGTGCCCTTTTGACGAGTCAATGTGCCCTTCTTTTTTGGTCCCCCCCTAAAAATATTTCCTGGATCCGCCCATGTTCTTGGGAGAGGGTGCACTTTTCGGAGTGTCAGTTTTCAGTAAATTCACCATACGCTCAGATAATCTTGGTAATTAATGTATGCACACACATGCATGTACTTATGGATAAGTCATCATTAATTACTGATTCTTAAGATAAAGTGCCATGACTATGAATAAATGGTTCAACAAAATATTCCTTTAAAACTGTATACATTAAATCTATCCCGGGAACTACTTTATTCAATGTACTACATAGTTACACATTTCACTTGTTTTGGAATATACCTGGTTTATGGCTACGAAGCTATAAATCAGAAGAAAACGACTGTCGTTAATTTTTTTCTAACGCTGATTGTTTAAATGGGCGTGAAGAGGGCTGTAGCTGAAGAGGACCGTACACACATTGTATATTTAAAGTTAAGTAATCTGTGTGATTCTGCCTTTAGTTGGTCAACAGCCGTGTGGCCCGGCCTTTAAAGGGGCAGAAGAGACCATAACAACACCAGACGTCAATCAGAAATTTGTTTTGGCGTCTTCATCACAACCCTGCATGTTTCGTCCGTAGGCATCATGTGTAAAAAAAACAAAAAAAAACTCTACACAACCGTAATTTAAAGGCACAGAACCTAATTTTTAAACACTTATTTTTCAATTAGAGCCATGTTGGATAATTGAAATCAGACATTTCTTACATTTTATTGTTTAGATTATTCATATTTGAAAATCGAAGTGTTTCTTGTCATCCTGGTGTTTGTAATATCACGAAATTTAAAAAAAAAATTTTTTATATAATTCTAAAAACAGACGTACCTCTGAGAAGTAACGGTTATGGTTAAAGTTAAAGTTACGTTTGTTTAACGACACCATTAGAGCACACTGATTTATTAATCATCGGCTATTGGATGTCAAACATTTTGTAATGTACTAACATATAGCCTTAGAGAGAGAAAAAACCCCGCTACATAATTATGTCCATTAGTAGTAAGGGATCTTTTATATGCACCATCTCACAGACAGGATACCATGGCCTTTGATATACCAGTCGTGGTGCACTGGCTGGAACAAGAAATGAGCTCACTGACAGGGATCGACCCTACACCGACCACGCATCAGGCGAGCGCTTTACCACTGGGCTAAAAATCAGATAACGCTCAAGTATATTTTAAAATTTAAAAAAAAAAAAAAACCTTCCAAACAACCGTAGTTTAAAGGCACCGGAACCTACGTGTAATTCTTAAAGTAGCAGACCCTAATTTTTAAACACTACAGTCTCTTTTTGGTATTATTTCCACCCGTACCCACCCTTAAATTTGTGTTATTATTAAAAAAAAATTATAAATGTATTATCTTAAGAAATAAATAAAAAATGATTACACACAAAAAGGTAAGTACTTAAGTATATCAAATTAAAAGAAATAATGATTTAAAATTCCAAGCGATAATCCGAACGCTGTTGTCATGTCCGCCATTTTAATTACAATAGAAAGTAATACATTCCAAAAGGTACTCACCATTAACAAAAGTGGTGGCTCGTAACAGTTCACTAAAAATTTACTCCTTATTGTATTTACATCTCCAACAGTGTGAAATATTTTTGGCTATCACAGCTTCTTTTTTACATTACATTATATTATTTTTGACATTTTCAAGGTTAAGTGATCCTTTTGGGCAAATTCGGTGATTTTTGGACCTCCTGTGTGTTTACAGTACTTTCAAAAGCGTTTTATGCCAATTCCAACAGGTACGTATCTCCATAACTAGCGTCAGTGACTTTAAAATGTCTTGTTTTGTCGTTAAACAAACTTCCCTTTCTTTTTTTTCAGTTATTTTGTTCCGCTTCATGCAATAACAATTCATAAATTTATCCGGTTCAACGGGTTTATAAATATCTTTCTCGGGTTAACCAGTGATCCTCGACCAGTAAACTGGGGCTTATAAAAAAGGAAGGGCATATAAACTAAAACGAGCTTTTTCTCTTTAAACGAAGGCCTTTTGTCTTATAGTCCTAGGATGGGTATATTTGTGCAGGGTTTTCACTAAACATTAATTCATTCATTCATTCATTCATTCATTTCTTTGTCGGAGTCAAAAACGTGGCCCAAGATGGGTATGCTTGAATCTTAATTGGATAGCGACCTCGACCTCTTAAACAAAAATCTATCTTTGACAGATCTTTCCTGGTGTCTTAGCTGTACCCAAGACAGGCGTGCTTGAATCTTTGATGGCTATAAGCACGTGTCAAAAGGTTGATTGATTAAAAAAAAAAACACACGAAAAAAAACTTATTTTTAAATACCATTAAAACTAACCAGTTCTTATGTTTTCGGTCTTATAATATACAGTCAAACCTGTCAAAGCGACCATCTGTAATTAACGGTCACCTGCCGTAATCGCCCATTCGCTTCCCTACCAAACGATTTTCATGTAACTGCACTCGTAATAAGCGGTCACCTGTCTAATGCGGCCAGTAGCCACCTACATTAGATTTCAAATCTCTATAATACCTGTATTAAGCGGCCACAATAAATGTTTATTTTTTTATTCAATAAAAGGGTTATTTTAAACAAGAGTGACAAGGTGCAGCAAATAAGCGATCTTCACACCTTCAGGAATACAAGCACCCATTTAGTCCCAACATCTCTGCTGTGTATCAGTTAACAAATTATGACTCTGGAATGATCTAATTGCCCCTGGTTTGACTATATATAATTAATTTTAATGTACATGTACTCTCCTAAATATTAATATCATTCACATGTTTATCAGTACCAATAAGCACATTAAAATATACATTTGACAGTGAAATATTGTAAATATGTTTAAAACGTAATAATGATTATTCTTACACACCCGTTGGTGAAAACACTATGCGTTATTTTTAATAACACATGGTTGGTTACACATGTATGTGTGTTAACAATTTCAAGACATACGACTGGCTGCTCCTAGATGATGACCAGGTCACCACTGCCTCACATCCAATGAAAAACAACACGATGGAAATCGATTACAGTGTGATGTATAGTTAACCATGGGTCTGTGACGCGTAAGTTAGCTACAAGTGCAACGGCTGTAAATAACTTTATTCGAAAAAGATGTTAAAATTTCTTAAAACCTGGTTTTTGAGGATATGTAAGAAATAGAATAATACAATCGTTTAAACTCGTTGTTTAAAACGTATCAAACTCGCTTTCGCTCGTTAGATACATTTTAAAACAACCTCGTTTTTAGATAAATGGTATCTAACGGCCACTCGTGTATTATTCTCTGTATAATTACCGTTTTTAATGTTTAAAGCGCCTGTAGACATATTTACACAAACCATAGGGAAAAGTTTACTCACATTTCACAGTAAAATATTGAAATATTATAAATATGTTTAAAACTTAAATAATAATGATTAATAATTACCATTTTTAATGTATTTAAAGCGCCTGCAGACATAATTTACACAAACCAAAAGAAAACGTTTACTCACATACCATTCGTGGTACTGCAAGTAGCATTTAAAGCGTCCTCGTGTATATTAAAACATGCACGAGTCCCCGGCAGTGGCGTATCAATAGTGATAACCTTTGATGGGATATAAGCCTGTACTCCATTTAACATCTACGCGGTACGACATTTAATGATGTGTCACAGCGATTAGTCTTCATGTAACGTTACGTGTGTATTTCCTCCTTTGGTTTATGACTCACCACACTTTTACGTTGGCGGTTTTCTTTGTGTGTCACATTTGTCTGATCTCTCGTTTGACAACTCTGTTGTACTCGCGTGTTCCGACGTTTTATAAAACTGATAGTAGGTGCTGAGATTGGCTTATAAACAGCGCGTCACCATCTGCATTGGAATTAGGGCCGTACCTGGGGTGTGGAAATTGAGTAATGCCCCCTTATTGAAATGTACAACAAAAAGTTTCTAACTGTGCTCAAATCCATTTTTACACACACTAACACACACACACGCACGCACACGCGCACGCACACACACACAGATACACACACACAGAAACGCACGCATACAGACACGCACACGCACACGCACACACACACAATCACACACAAACACACACACGCAATCACACACACACACACACACGCAAACACACACACAGAGAGAGAGAGAGAGAGAGAGAGAGAGAGAGAGAGAGAGAGAGAGAGAGAGAGAGAGAGAGAGATACACAGAGAGAGATATACACAGAGAGAGATATACACACACATAGATACACACACATACACACACAAACACACACACACACATACATCCAGTTATTTTTAAGATAAATTCTACTCTGAAAAGTATTCTACACATAGAAAGGCAATATTGTCTGAGTCACATAAAACTATCTGGGCTGTTCCAGGACTGCAAAAAAAAGAAGAAAAAAAAAAAGAAGAAAAAAAGAGGTCAGCTATAGTGACCTCTTAAGTGCATTAACATATATGTACTATAAATAGACAAGCGTCCTCAGATACACCCAGCCAACCCAAAATATCTCTTTCACTAAGCAGAACTAGGTAAATTCATTATAGGCATATGTAATAATTATATATCAATTAAACACTCCATTTTCAAGCATTTCGAATTTTTGGGAGGGCTTAGCACAAATCAAGATTTACGCGGAAACAGTCTAACATACAAATTTGCTTCTAAGTGTAAATAATCTAATACACAAACCTAGTATTGGGCAGAGACAGTCTAGTATACAAATCTTAACTTTACGTGTAGACAGTGTAGTACACAAAACAGTGTACAAATCTAGTTGTGTACGACGGCAGTCTAGAACTAAAAACTCCAGAGCCGCGTAGACAGTCTAGTATACAAATCTAGTTGTACACGACGACAGTCTAGCGTTCACAATTCTAGAGTAGACAGTCTAGTATACAAATCTAATTTTACACGTAGACAGTCTAGTACACAAATTTAGTTTCCGCGGCGGCAAGACACCGCCATACATTCGGGTCTTCAATCAGCCTGATTAAACACAAACATCATGTTTTGTCGCACTTCAATGGGAGCTGAACCTAAATTAGAAGATTTTTCTACCGACGGAGAAGAGTAAATTTCACGATGGACGTCAGGGAATGGTTTACAATTCAGACCGTGTTGTCTCCCATGTAGAGCTATACGTACTCCATAGGTCCACACCGCCTGATTTTAAAGGGACTGTTCTGAGTTTGCAGCCATTGTAAGATGTTTGCCACTATAGGTTGTACTATACCAAATAAAATCCCATCAGCCATTGGCGACCATGTTACAAATAAAAATCCATCAGTACTATAACCCCTTGTGGTGTTAACTTCTCTATCAAAAGTTCGGTGCACTTCGAACTTTGACCCAGCCGGAAGTTATTTGGTTTAGTACAAGCAACAGAGCTCTGTTGGCAACTACTATTTCTAAATACATTTTCTTGTTCAGAATACCAATGTCTGTATATCGAATGTGTTTGTGGTCGTATACTAATGTTTGTAGCACTCAGTTTTTACTTTAATTCGTGATATATATTTTCTTTTCGTACATACGAAATTATTGGGAGGTAAAATCCGGTCTGGGCTACTACAAGCATCAGGACAACAACAAACACCTTGTAAATACAGACACTGATATTTTAAATAAGAAAATGTATTAAATTTGTATGTTACGTCATCAAAAAGGCTCTGTTGGTCGGAAACATTTTACAATGGTTGTAAACTCAGGACTGCCCCTTTAATTTCATCTAAAGGGTTCATACCACCAAATCAAACCCCGTAAACGACAACATAACACATGTGGCTAAAACCCCTACCTGCAGCGTATCAATCGACATGTAAACCACGGATATGAATACTACCACCCCTCACCCTTAAAGTAAATCGGAAAAATGGGGGTAAAGATGCTCATTTCAGAGATAACGGGTAGCGCCTATGATTACACTAGTTCCGTAGAAATTTTGAGTATTATTTTACAGGTATCCCATACATCTTTCAAGTACAAGGCTACTTGAAATAAAATTGCATACATTTTTGGCCCAGATGAAGCTATGTTTTGTTAAAGGGACAGACCCTAGTTTCTGCCCATGGAAATACACACTAAGTTGTTTAGTTAATTTACAAACCTGTAACACATTTGGATAAAGTTACAATTGAGTAAGAAACATGAGTCTCTGGCTTTGAAATGGTGAAATACCCTATAAAAATAGACTAAAACTCGATTCCATTACTGTTACTTCTCAGACGCACGTGCGTTTTTAAAAATATGAGAAATGCAGTTTGTGAAATTAAAAACACCAGGATGACCAAAAATACTTTGAATGTACGGAAATTGATAATCTAAACAATAAAATTAAATAAATAAATTATGATTTTAGTCAATAGTCTAATAGTAAAAAATATGCCATAGTGTTTAAAAACTAGGGTATGTCCCTTTAAACAAACACACTCCCATTTATCACCAATGACAGGACTTGTATTAACTGCTCTATCAAAATTTAGGTGCACCTCGAACTTTGACCCAGCCGGAAGTTATTTGGTTTAGTACTACCTAAAGGATGTTCCACAAGGAGGAGAAAGGATCGGGATTTTTTATTATTATTATTATTATTATTGGGGTTTTTAAATTATTATTTAAACAACGCCTTGGCAGATTGTAAATTACAGCTATTTGGTGTCTAACATATGGTTACTAGAATTTCTAGGTGCTTTGGCCATAGCATAGAATCCCCTTGGTGAACCCATTCTGTGATTGTTGTTTGTTTTTTCTCTCCGGCCCAACGAATGCCCGACAACTGGTATATCAATGGCCGTGATATGCGCTGTTCTGTATGGGAAACTGCCTATAAAAGATCCTTTGCTGCTAATGAAAAAATATAGCGGATTTCCTTTCTAAGACTATATGTCAGAATTACCAAATGTTTGAAATCAGGTAGCCGATGATTAATAAATCAATGTGTGTCGTTAATCAAAGAAACTAACTTTTTAAAAACCTTGGGGGGGGGGGAGAGAGGGGGGGGAAGGAGTGCGATAGGGATCACAGAGTGAGAGGGAGTAAGAGAGAGAAAAAGAGAGGGAGAAGGAAAGAGAGAGACAAAGGGGATTAAGAACAGAGAAAGAGAGGTGGATTTCTTGCCGCTTCACAGCCTACTTCAACCAAAAATGAACAAGGGACGTTTCATATTCACTTTCCTATATAGACAGGACAACACATACCACGACCGTTGATGTACCAGTCAGGCGGCAACTGGCTCATTAACGGCGATCGATCCTGTGACCCAACGCACTTCATGTAAGCGCTCTACTACTGGACCACACTCAGCTCCCATTTAAAAACCTCTAGAGGAAATTACTGTTTGTTTAACTACGTATCTAGATGTCTGTAGAACGAGAAATCCAGCGTTGTCACATAATTATTCTTAGCTTCCCTGTTGGGAGCAAAAAGTATTTTATATACATTTCCTTAGACGGGGCAAAACGTAGCCCAGTGGTAAAGTGGCGGTGGGCCCCATTGGGCTATTTCTCGTTCCAGCCAGTGCACCACGACTGGTATATCAAAGGTCATGGTATGTGCGGTGGGAGGTTTCTATTTGCTTTGTTGGCTCTTTATTGATTTTTCTAAAAACAAAATTCTAGGCACGTCTACAAGATGATATCTGGTAAATGTTCGCGGCGTGATTGGGCTAGGAATGTTATCGCTTTAATTTAACAGCAGTAGTTAACTAATTTCCGGTTATGTCAGCCAGCCACACTGCATTCGATGGTCGACCCAGGAATGTTTGAAATTTTGTTGAATTGCATGCCTTCATGGGCGATATCACATTATCACATACACGTTTCTATGTTACACGGAGCTAGGTTCTTAAGTTTATCAGGATAGTGATGATAAAATTCGTTTTAACAACTTACCGTATACGTGTATCTTGTGTAAGGTGTAATGTATGATATGAAATGCAACTGATATTGTTGTGCTATACAAGTTAATATTACTTCATAGACATGCACAGACACGTCCATAAATGCAATGAAACTGTCAAAGGAGGCCATACATACATACATACATATATGCATTCACACATACATATATGGCAAATGTTATATTAAAGTTTGTTTATTTTTGTTTAATGACACAACTAGAGCACATTGATTTATTAATCATCGGCTATTGGATGTCAAACATTTGGTCATTATTCCATTAGTAGCAAGGGATCTTTTATATGCACCATCCCACAGACAGGATAGCACATATCACGGCCATATACCAGTCGTGGTGCACTGGCTGAAACGAGAAATAGCTCAATAGCGAATAGGCCCACCGACGGGGATCGATCCCAAATCGACTGCGCATCAAGCGAGCGCTTTACTACTGGGCTACGTCCCGCCCCATAGTAAATGTTTGCACAGAAAGCTTAGTACTAAATTCTATGGACAGAAAGAGAGAAGGCGAGAAGAAAGAAAGAAGAAAACGATGGGGATGTACGGAATACACTTTTCACTCTATGGCTGAATACTCACACGCTTACTTTACATACACATTCATATATACACATAGCATACACTTGCATATTAATTATGTATGTAGACATGGAACTATAGAAATTACACAGACATATAAACATATAAACACATGATACGTATACACATTACAGGCATGTTACACGTTATGCAGATACAATTATAGACACATGTATTATGTAGTCGTATGAACATTATATAGACATGTACACCCAACATGTAATACACATTATTAAACATCCACATATAAGACCCATCAGACATAACATACGTTATAAAGATATAATCATATAGAGATATAGACCTACATATGTAGACACAGACACACCGTGTCTCTCTGTCTCTCTCTCTCTCTCTCTCTCTCTCTCTCTCTCTCTCTCTCCTCTCTCTCTCTCTGTGTGTGTGTGTGTGTGTGTGTGTGTGTGTGTGTGTCATCACAGAGAGAGATAGATAGAGATTTAACCACTGAGTCTATCGAATTAGAGAAGTCCCCACAATACGTATACATAATGTAGGTTTTGTTTAACCAGGTAAAACTGGCCGACAAACTACAGCAAGTTCACAACAATAATTATAATCTCTATTTGACATACCTGATTTATGACGAGCGTCAACCGATCTCCAAGTACAACTGTAACACGCAGACGTCATAAAATGTTAACGGACAACTACAGTTTTCCCCATTCCTAGTCTGACAAAACCCGATATGTTGTAAAGATAAGCCTCGTTGCTTCGCTGACAAGTTCGCGTTAAAACGGATAACAGAAATCAATACAAACTAAACGCTTCTTTTACTACGCTGTCACAAATAAGACAGATAAAGTTTGAAAAAAGTCAGATCGAAGAGCCGATAGTTGAACGAATCTACATTGTATCGTTGAGCGTAACATGTAACGTGAAATAATGTTAAATGTCATCATCGCTAACAAATATACTGAATCAAAAAAGAAACTTCACCAAACAAAATTGATTTGAATTCCTTTATAATTTGGATAATGGAAATGAAATTGTGTGTGTATCTGTGTATGTGTGTGTGTGTGTGTGGGTGCGTGTGTGTGTGTGTGTGTGTGTGTGTGTGTGAGTATATGTGTGTGTGCGCGCGCGCGCGCATTTGTGTGTGTGTGTGTGTGTGTGTGCGCGCGTGTTTGTTTCTGTGTGTGTTTCAGCTTTTATAGAATGAGATTTTTTTCACAATATGTAAAAACACCACTCTTACGAATATATATCTTTTTAACATGTAACATGTTTTTGTTTTTTTTCACTTTGTCTCTCAGAGTCTTGGTAAAATTTCTTTTGAAAGTCGGTATAGGTATGCAAGAAGACATTACAAATACAAAATGAACGAAAAATCGATCTGTTTCAAAACATAGCATGTTTACATATGAAATAAAGCTGTTTAATTATACATTTAAAATAATAAAAAAAATATATATGCAAAGTTCCTTTGGAGAGAATTTGTAAAGAAAAAGACATATATACAAGTTGCTAGTTGGGGGATGGTTGTATGGGATGTTTGGGCACGCCTTTTATGAGACACATTTTTCAAATTAATAGTCAAATTAAAACACACACACACACACACACACACACACGCACGCACACACGCACAAACAAGCGTACGCGACGGGGAAGGGGTTATAATACTAATTGTGAATAAATGTTTTGGAGCAAATCCTCATATTTGGGCAAAAACGATAGAGATATTCTTGCAAAATTAACTAACCTGAAACCTTTTAACCATGTATTTCCATCATTCTACCCACAATATTGGCTATAGCAATAAAAATGCCTAATGATTCGTCTGCATTCCCATTTAGCTTTTTGGCAGAAATGCAAATAAGAATAACTGTTGTTATCCAGATTCGACCATTTTCGCTTACTTCGGGGAAAACAATTAGTCTGAAACCCCGCACTCTCCCTTCCCCACAAAAATGGGAGCTTGTACACCTATGGCGACAGCGGGTTTCCTCTTAGAATCTGTGTGGTCCTTAACCATATGTCTGACGCCATATAACCGTAAATAAAATGTGTTGAGTGCGTCGTTAAATAAAACATTTCTTTCTTTGTACACCTATGTAAAATACAAAGAGACAAACACACAAAGAGACAGACACACACACACACACACACACACACGCATGCACACACACGCACGCACACACACACACACATGCACTCATACGCACATACATACACATACACACGCACATACATACACACACACACACACACATACACACGCACGCACGCACACACACCTCTAAGTTTGGCTAATGAAAGTCTACTTTTTCAATAACAAAAAAAAACCCTTCTTTCTTTTGTTTGCGGCGATTCTGTGGAAACCAGGCTTACCTTTATTAAACATTGTGCCTATTCCTATGGTACTACTAAAAGAAAAACATCTCTAAAATTGTGTTAACACATTAACAGTACCATTCTGCTTTTACCCACCAAAACCAGGCACCGAATTTTACCTTTACTAAATGTTTTGTCTGTGTGAATGTCTGTAGTACTATGTAAACAAAAACATCTGCACCATCATGTTAATACATTACAGAAAGTTAAAGTTTGTTTTGTTTAACGACACCACTGGAGCACATTGATTAATTAATCATCGGCTATTAGATGTCAAACATTTGATAATTCTGACTCGTAGTCATCAGAGGAAACCCGCTACATTTTTTTATTAGAAGCAAGGGATCTTTTATATGCACTTTCCCACAGACAGGAAAACACATACCATGGCCTTTGTCCAGTTGTGGTGCAGTGGTTGGAACGAAAAAAATAAATCCACCGAGGCGGTTCGATCCTGCAAGACAAGTACTCAAGCGTGCACTCAACCCACTGAGCGTTAATGCATAACAATAACGACATACCATTAAATGGGCAAGATTTATACTTTGCTATAAAGCTTCTATAAAATAAAGTATAAACAATAAAGCTTGTTTGAACAAAGACTATTTACCTGCTACTAAAAAATAAAGATAGTAATAAAATGAATGGTGTTTATTGTTATGTTTCCAAACAAAGGATTATTGTTGTACACTGATGCGACCTTGACCTTTCGTCAGATACTAGTAGTTGAGTCATATGTTTGTCAAAATATAAGAGACATTTTCATTTCATTTAAACTTATTTTCATGCTTATATTCAATTAAGGTTCAAGCACGCTGTCTTGGGCACACACACCTCAGCTATCGGGGCTGTCTGTCCAGGACAGAGAGTTAGTTGTTAGTGGTTAGTGAGAGAGAAGAGGGTGTAGTGGTCTTACACCTACCCATTGAGTCGTTAAAACTCGCTCTGGCTGGGAGCCGGTACCGGGCTGCGAACCCTGTACCTACCAGCCTTATGTCCGATGGCTTAACTACGACACCAACGAAAGGCCGATTATAAGAGACAATCAAAGTAATGTGCATGTTATAAAAGTAAGACATGCACACGTTATCGTTACAAATAAATTATAATGAATACCCAAAGAAATGCAAATTATGTTTAGCTGTACAGGCTGATATACCGTATAGGTTGTACTATACCAAATAAAATCCCATGGGCGACCATGTTAACGTTTGTGTTTAAAACCACTATATACAATATTGTTTAAAACCACTATATACAATATATCAACCAAACTATGACCCATAAATATCAGTACTACAATCCCTACCTCAAAGTATTAACTGAAGAAAATGGTACCTTCCATGGCTCATGTTCGGTATAACCAGATGTTTTCACAACACCCCTAGTTTCGCACACAATTTTAGTACTTTTGTACAGGTACCCCATACATGTTTCAAGCACAAGGCTACTTGACACAGTGGTACTAGATAAAATAAAATTGCATACATTTTTGGGTCAGATGAAACTAAATTTTTTAACAACCAACACACATTTATCACCAATTACAGGACTTGTGGTGTTAACTTCACTAACAAAAGTTGGGTGCACCTCGAACTTTGACCCAGCCAGGAGTTATTTGGTTTAGTAATACCTTTATCATTTCAGTGAATTGAGCGTTTGTTGTTGTTTATTTATATTTATTTTAGAGCTTATATCCCGTTCCCTTCTGTCCTATGCTCAGCCATTTGCGGGACTTGCCAGAGTCTGAACATGGAATAGGCGTGCTTGAAACATATTAGTTATATCTTTTATATGCACCATCCGACAGACAGGATAGCACGTACTACGACCTTTGATATACCAGTCGTTACACCTATCCATTGAGTTGTTGAGCGTTTGTAATCAAGCAGACCTATTCTAATTAGATCTTTCCAGCCAGTGCACTACGACTGGTATATCAAAGGCCGTGGCATATAATATTCTGTCTGTGGAAAAGTGCACATAAAAGATCCCATGCTGCATTAGGAAAGATGTAGCGGGTTTCCTCTGATGACTACGAGTCAGAATTACCAAATGTTTGACATCCAGTAGCTGGTGATTAATTAATCAATGTGCTCTAGTGGTGTCGTTAAACAAAACAAACTACGTTTTTATTATTCTGATTAGAATAAGAACAAGGCGGAATTAGGGTTCGGGGATTTATTCCCGGGTAGAACCAGTCATAAATTATTAAAACGAAAGTCACTACACTGTGGGCGACGAATCTCACACACGTAAAAGCACTGTAGCACATCAACCTGTGCTGAGACAATGACTGATAATGGACTGATCAAAATGGCGATAAATGATGAAAACGGCAATGAACGACAGACGGAAAACGCTTCTGTGTTGACGTACGTCGTGGTAGTGTATGTGAATGTTGCACGGATATTACATGATACATCACGTGATAATACCGAACAATATAATTGGATACCGTGGCAGTTACAAGCTCGGGCGTCGTCTCAACGAAGTACGGTGTTCTAAACAGAATACCGCAACTTAGAAAACTGAAATAACCTATTAAAATACAGAATACATTAATTACATATTAAAATACCCTGACTCGTTATATATCACACAGTGCTATATGGGGATCAAATATCAGTTGTTGTTTTTTGTTTGTTTTACTATAAATCGTACTATTGCCAATCGTGTGTGAATAATAGCAGTATAAAACATTTCACTGCGTTTGAATCTAAGCTTAGTGCTATTAGGCCCAGTTGAGTGCGTCGTTAAACAATAAAACATTTCTTTCTTCTTTTATTAGGCCCAGGGCCGTAGCTAGCGGGGGGGGGGGGGGGGGGGGGGGGGGGGGGTGGGGGGGGGGGGGGGGGTGGGGGGGTGGGGGGGGGGCAAGGAGGCAGTTGCCCAGAAAAAAAAATCCGGAAATATAGAAATTTAAAGAAAATACTCTTCTTAACCATTTAAGGAGTTTTAGACTATTAAGTACTCAGTTGCTCCCCCCCCCCCCCCCCCTCAACAAAAAATCCAAGTTACGGCCCTGAGGCCTACATACACACACACAAAAAAGAAGAAGAAAAAGGGGTTGTCTTACCAAATCGTTCATTCAAAATAATGTTCAGCATATCCATCGAAATACATAAAGTTCCATGTATAGTACTATTTTAGTCCGTGTAACACATGCACAGCGTTAAACGCCTACATTGATTTGTTCACCAAACAAAAAAAGAAAGAAAAAAAAAGAATGAAAAAAACCCTGCTCGTTCAAGTCATTTGTAAACAGCGGTTTTAAGAGAAGTGGTGTGCGGCCGCCGATCAATCAATATCATCTAGCTACATTAAGTAATTAGTGCGGTCTTTCCGCCTATATCTGATACCGCGTATATATTCTGATACCGGGAACAATGATGGATTCACCTTGTCTAAAATATGTAGGCTATCCATAATATAATCGTACTAAACAAAGCGGTGGATCAAGATAGAAACATGCAGAGGCGGATCTGGGGTGGGAGGACCCGGGCGCCCCTAAATTTTGCAACAGTTATAATTTTATTATAAATTATATTAATTTTCATCCACCTCCAAACCTCCCCCAAAATTCCCTTGGCATTCCGCCTCATGTCATCGAGGCTCCCCCTAAATGGATTTTTTGGATCCGCCACTAACGTGTCTTGTAGCAGTATAAATCGTATACTAGTAGTTAAAGGCGAAGACCCTAGTTTCAACTGGTGAAAACGGACTCTAAGTTTTGTTAATCTACAAGCCTTTTTAAACACATTTGAATAAAGTTACAATAGAGTGAAACAAGAGTCTGCTATGTTGAGACAGGAAAATATCCTTTAAAAAAACCTACAAAGCGATCTTAGCCCTAAGATCACCTTAAGTGCATAGCTACCTTATGCACTAAGGTGATCTTAGGAAAATATCCTTAAAAAAACCTATAAAGCGATCTTAGCCCTAAGATCACCTTAAGTGCATAGCTACCTTATGCACTAAGGTGATCTTAGTGCTATGATCGCTTCGTGGAACGGAGCCCAGAGCCATTACTTCTTAGAGGTACGTGAATTTTAAAAATATGAAAAATGCATTTCGTGGTATTAGAAGCACCAGAAACACTGAAATGGATAATCTAAACAATATAAAATTTGATTTCAATTATTCAAAACGGCTCTAAGAGTGAAACATTTTTGGTGGTGATAATGATATTCATGATGATGATGATGATGATGTTGTTGATGATGATGATGATGATGGTGATGATGCCTTTATATAACAACAAACTTTATCCATGTACGTTTATAATTTCAAAGTACTTCATTTAATATAAGTTTATACTGATTACAACTAATCAACGAAACGTTTGCTTATTTATGCTTATCACGATTATGCCTCTTTAAAGTATATACATATATATATGAACAAGTTTTATTTGTGTAACCTTTAGTGTGGAATGTTATCTACACAGGTTGTTGAACCCTTCCATTCACATGTCGTTCTCTCAGCCGTCCTGTATTCACCGCCATTGTTCTATCCTGTATGAAAACACTCGACCTGGGCAGCTCAAAATAAACATAATAACTAGCTGACAACTTCCCTGGCAAATAGGTGATAATAGAACACACACGAGCATGTCCAGGAGCGGATCCGTGTTTTT